>NW_020327771.1:0-32700 GCF_001858045.2 Oreochromis niloticus | reverse complement strand
CAAATCAAATATGCAGATCCATCTGCTGAGGCAACACCTTGCAGACCTTTTTTTTAACTAACATTTGTGTTTGTGTTTTTGTCATATAGTCTAAATGATTTTTTCTAGTCTTTCTGTGGCACAATCTTTTCGTTTGCAGCTCACAATGGAGCGGTTCACAACCAAGTGTGACGCGTCAGGAATTAGAATCAGCACCTCCAAGTCTTAGGCCATGTGCTCAGTCAGAAAATGCAGGAGTGCCCACTCTGGTTCTGGGACGAGTTTCTGCCCATGTTAAGGAGTTTAAGTATCTTGGGGTCTTGTTCACGAGTGAGGGGAGAGGGGAGCAGGAGATGGACAGATGGATTGGCGCTGTGGCTCCAGTGATGCGGCTCCAGTGATAGGCTTAGACTGTGTGCATATTTGATATAAGGTCAAAAAGTACATATAGGTGTCCATTTAAGGATCATATGTTAATGTTTAAATAACAAAATAATTTTAAAAATCACAGCCAACAGGGAAAAAAAATATCAAAAATGGGTTTGTTTTAGAATCTTTGTTTCTTTTTTGATGCTCATCAGGGAAAGCCATGTCAAAGATCCCTCAGAGGGAAGTTCCACGAATGGTGGCACTATTTTCTGGATAACTGATTAGTTAGTACGTAGTGATTTTATAACTGCTGGTCTCTAATCTGTATTATGAACTTTCTTTGCTCACGTAAATATGTGTGTTTTCTGGGCCAAGTAACTCTTATTTGGCACAAAATGATCCCTATGAGTATCAGCTCCTTCAAAAGGGTAGTTATTAGAGGATGGTGATAAATTGGTCATTAAAAGCTATAAAGAACATATAAATATAACAGTAAAATGCAACATTTTTACAAACCAAGAGATTAATGCTGCAGAAAATAGTTAATCTTGGGCTTAGCACACCGAGTGTTGAAATAAACATTTAAATTAAAGTAACCTATTTTAGGTCAAATTGCTGCAACTCCTGAACCACTGGCACAACTGAAAAATTCAAACGGCTCCTGAAAGCATCAACTCTGTGCTTTTTCAGTGATATAAGGGTCATTACTATAAGCCCAGGCAGGTGCTACATCCAAATTTTGGCAAATAACACAGAAAACAACACAGCAAAACAAAACTATAAAACATGGTGTGTGTGTGTTTTGTGTAGGCTCCATCACACTCACTAACTCTCTCTTCTGTCAGCCAACCTCCAACCGTCTTTTGGGGTTGCTGCAACACTGTGCTGGGATTACTGTAATGACCTAAAATCACTGACAAGCACAGAGTCACTGTTTTCAGGAACCATTGAAAGTCTTTCATTTGAAATGGTTCAGGAGTTATGGGAGTTACAGATGTTGAAAATGTTGCAAAACCCCTGTCTGAGGCTATTGACAGGTGCTGCTGTTTATTTCTAAGGCACAGTGGCATATTAGAGCTCTGAAATTTTAAATAGATCTAATTAAACATTGGAAATCAATTTAGTCTGTCAGCAGAAAAGTAAAATTAATTTGGCTTTCCGTGCCAGTTACACACTCCCCTTCTTATTCCAAATAAGCACACCCTCCAAGCAGCAACTATCACACACATAGCAGTCATAGAAAAAAGTGTGTTTCAGTGTTAAATGTAGTGCAATTTACAGTAAATTGTCCACCACAAACCTTAGTAGAGTTTAAGTTTTGGTAGAACAGTCAAGCTGTGCTCATTAGTCTAGCATAGAAATTTTGTAATTTCTTTTTAATTATTAGATCAGATAATTTTAGTGCTATTTTTGTAATTCCATTAAAAAATGCAGTTTGCCAGTTAGGTAATCAAATAACGATCAGTTACAGCTGACTTACAGGCCAGTCACCTGTCAGTCAAAGTGGCCATGCCCTTACCTACCATCACTGTCCAAATGACCCACCATACAGTTGTTATGAAGTTTGAAACTGTACTGTACAGGGAAAATTATTTCTTGTACCAGGTTGTAGGTGTGCATTTTAATGGTATTTAGTGGAGGATTTTAAATTGTAAACTGTTGGTTACATAGCCCATTTCTACTCTACTTCAGCACTCAAAGCTCACGTAGAGCTCAAACTTCAGAGACGAACACAAAGGAGATTTCCTGCATCTTTGAACGGCTGACAGTGACTTTAATAAAGTAATGGTTCCATGGGGTCATCCTCTATGGGGGATTTGGATTAATAAGAAATTTTCTGCAACAAAGAATAGCAGGTACAATCAGTACAGTATTTTTTATCTGAACACTGAATAAGACATGATCCTGTCACATTCACATATATTTTCATACTGGTTATACCAGGTAAAGGAGCTAAGATATCGTCAGTTCTGATAACAGAGAGTCTCTTTCATTTAAACCATTTCTGTTCACGTTTTAATCAAAACATGAAAAGTGTTACTATTTAATGTACCTGTTAAAAGACTTTGTGTCTTCTCACTATGTTCACAGGTTGAACTCTGTTGACGTCAAGTACCAGATCTGGAAGCTGGGGGTTGTGTTCACAGACAATGTAAGTAATCAGAATCAGTCAGGAGAGCGATGTCTGGCTCCATCATGTGGATTCCCTGCAGAAGTTCTTAAGCTCTTTTGTCTTTGTTGTTTATATCAGAGTAATTTCATAGGAACATTTTTAGTTTACCTCAACTTTTTTTTTCTAGTTCCTGTTTAAAAAGTTTTAAAGTTGCTTATGGCATTTAACATCAATAGCAGTAACGGCATCATATGACTTGTTGTATCGGCCCATAACATTATAAGATAAAATTCTGGTTATTGTGTCTGGCAATTATGTCATATAAAAATATTGGGATAAATATGATGATAAATATGAATGATGGGTGAGAGCCATTATTCAAAAATGAAAACAAATGGAACACCTGTGCAGCTTCTCAGGAGTGGCCAGCCTACCAAAATTACACCAAGAGAGCCTCGACATACTTTTTTTTTACCCAAAGCTAATACTGGGATGTCTGGTATGCACTGCTTCACTTTCTTGGCTGTGGGAAGTTGCTCCCATCACGTTTGTCTGAAAACTTTGTTCTTTGCTGTCTGTAAAGAGCAAACACTTCCATTTATGGACAGAGAGCTTTGAGTCAGTAGTTTTAATCTCGGCAGTGTTACCCTCAGGCAGTAAGAAGATTACTTATTTTGTCCGCTTCTTTTTCAGGCATTATTAAGTGTTTAGGAATAGCAACAGTGAAAGTAATATAAATAATTATATGTTACTAACCTGAGCCTTTACTGTGATTTAAGCTCAGTGCCAAAATTGGTGACCTGGATAAGGGCATTTGGAGTATCAAAATCAGGACACTTTATTAATCCCTAAGAAAATTATGCACTTACAGTTTCTCCAAGACAAAAACAGTAACAAACTAAAGTAAAATAAATAATACAATATGTTACAAAGTTTACATTTATAAGAAATAGCTTTAATAAATACAAATATCTCACTTATAAATATCCAGAATATTAGATAATATTAGTAGAAAACTGGGATACCAGTTTCATGATAGCGGTGCCTACCTACCTTACCTATGCAGCACAAGCTGACATTGATTAGCCAGATTAAAAGAGACAACTTTGTGACATAGTAAAGTTTAACCAAAGATGTAGCCATGAAACAGAAATGGAACAATTATGATGAATTTAAATGTTGGTAGTGTAAGCCATTACTTATACATAAACACCTGTGTCATTAATGCATGTCAGTGTGGGTCAGGGGTGAAAGATAAGTGTATCGCAAAGCCAAACATATGACCATCTTGTCAGTGATGAGAGACATGCCAAGTAAAGACTCAGCTTAGATGAGAATGTTTTCTGCTGCTAAGCCATCTGAAAGAAATACTATATAAGGGCTCTATGGTATTTTCTGAGGATAAAAGGAAGCCTTCTGTCACCCGGAAATTTCAGGACACACAAACACACACTAATCCCCTATAGTCAGCCACCCATTGCATTCCATAGAGCTCTTTTGTCTCCTATTAGGGGCTGAGGGTGGCAGCTCTGCCTGTCTGTAGTTCAAGAAGGTGACAGGTGCTTAGTGGGATGGAGAGATGCACTAATGAACG
The DNA here is from genome assembly GCF_001858045.2 of Oreochromis niloticus. NCBI lineage: Eukaryota > Metazoa > Chordata > Actinopteri > Cichliformes > Cichlidae > Oreochromis > Oreochromis niloticus. The sequence goes on along the minus strand of NW_020327771.1, from coordinate 28,645 downwards.
GCAGTGCCCTAGCAAGATTTGTCTCCTTCCTTACAATAAGGCTTATAGTAGCAAAAAATGGTCAGATGGTGCTTTCTATGTGAAATCGGAAGTTGGAATTTCCTGAATTTTTTCCCGTCCCCTCAGGGCAGATTTCCAACTCTGAACATCGCATCAGCCAACAGCCTTAATCAGCCCAACTTAACCATCCGAGATGGAACAACTGTATATAAACATTACTAAAACTGTAAAAGCTGTCATCTGTGCTGCTACAGCTGTTTATTTATGATAGCACTGGGCAGGTTCTGTCTACGAATGTGCTGCAGCGCTTTTAAGTACAAAAACAAGCATTGCACTGTGCTGTTAGTGATGCATTAATAGCTCTACCTTGCTAAGGTAGAACAACACAATTTTTTTTGTGGTTTTGCATTGTTTTGCAACGCCTTCCCTGACAGAAATCTGGATGGAAGCATATGCTCTTGTAAAAACTGAACATACATTTCAGCATTGATTTGGCCTTTCCAAATCCACAGGCACTATTGTAACTGAGTGCTAATCGGAAGTTGAATGGTCCATTTCCTCTGTAGTCTGGAGGATGCGTCATCCAAAAGAATTTAAAATATTTATTTGTCCAACCACAGAAGATGTTTTATACTTTCCCTCGGTCCCTGGTTTAAATGAGCTTTGGTCCGGAGAAGGTAGACAGCAGCGTTTCTAGATCATATTCACATATGGCTTCTTAGTAATCTGCAGAGTTGAGGGCAACAATGATTTTTCAAAATGTTACTGGACCTCTACAGTGACCAGAATCATGCCTGTTTTTACTGCAAAGAGACTTACAGATGTCATGTCTTCTGATGTTTCAGAAACGCTGCAGAAAAATTGGTGTGTTCAAACTGCTGTGACAGTCATGATTCTGCCCATTAAAAACCCAATGCAAAAGATTTGACCTCTGTTACCCCTATACCCCCCTTCCTGTGTATCTCTCTCTGTTCCCAGTGTTACATGTTCCACATGTATGTGGGAGTGCGAGCAAGTGGAGGAATTGGTGACCTGATTGAGGATCCAGCTGGTGATGAGTATGAGATCTACCGGATCATCTTCGACATTACTTTCTTCTTCTTTGTCATTGTAATCCTCCTGGCTATCATCCAGGGTGAGGCATCCTACACATACATGCACACAAACAGTTAAATGGACTCCAAACACAAGCAGGAGTCCTTCTGTTTGGACTCCTGCTTGTGTTTTGGCTAATTGTTAATTAGGTAACAATTAGCCAAAATGAATACATTCTAATATTGTAAAGTAGAGTAAACACCACAGGAAGTGTTTGTTTTTATTCTATAATACAGAGTGCTGATTCAAATGTATAATTATTTTGAGAGCAATCATTTCTGGTTCTGTTTGGTTTTCAATATTTTGATTGTTCTGTTTATTTCAAATTGACTAGACTAAATAATCACGACACCTCTCCAAGTGGAGTACACTTGAACACCACCGTAAAGAATTTCCTGCTTGTAAATTCAGATAAAACTGAGCTTATTATACTTGGCCTTAAAATTCCACGAAGCATAGTGCCTAACCAGATACTAACTCTGGGGTAAGGATATATGCATATTAAAGAAAAATATAGGACTGCTTTCTTTGCACAACATCTCTAAAATTATAAAATATTCTGTCACAGATTGATGCTGAAAAACTATTTTGTGCATTTATTACTCCCAGGCTGGACTACTGCAATTCATTATTATCAGGATGTCCTAAAAACTCCCTGAAAAGCCTTCAGTTAACCCACAACGCTGCAGCAAGAGTACTGACAGGGACTAGATATAGTATATTTCTCCCATATTAACGTCTCTTCATTGGCTTCCTGTTAAATTCAGAACTGATTTTAAAATCCTCCTCTTCCCATAAAAAAACTTAATCATTACTTATTATTAAACTCTGTCTATCTTCCACAGTGTGCCTTTTATCTACAATAATACAAAAAAACAAGCACAAACCCCAACAATCATATGACCCTCCTATGAGGAACCGCTCTGGGAAGGAAAAACTCCCTTTTAACAGAAGGACACCTCCAGCAGAACCAGGCTCAGGGAGGGCGGCCATCTGCCACGACCGGTTGGGCTGAGGGAAGGAAGACAGGACAAAGACAGAGAGCCAGAGATTAAAATAACTAATAATTAAATGCAGAGCGGTGTATAAACACAAAGTGAGAGAAAAAGGTGACTAAAGACGAAACAGTGCAACACGGTAACTAGGGGAGGATTCATGGTCACCTGATCCAGCACTAACTATATGCTTTATCAAAAAGGAAAGTTTGAAGCCTAACCTTAAAAGTAGAGATAGTGTCTGTCTCCTGAATCCCAACTGGAAGCTGGTTCCCCAAAAGAAGGTGTACTGTACTGTAAACTCTCAATCAGAACACCTAAGATGGGTTTAGATGGGTCTTCTTGCATGAAAGTGAACTAAAATATACCACCAAGGCAACGAAGCAGTGGCGGAAGAAGAAGCAGCACATTAGTTGTGCTGCCTACCATGGAGTGGCCTAGCCAGTCTGCAGAGCTCAGTCCAATAGAAAATCTGTGGAGGGAGCTAAAGCTTTGAACTGCCAAGAAGGAGCCAAGTAATCTGAAGAATTTCTGTAAAGAGGGGTGGGCCAAAATCTCTCGTAAGATGTGCAAACCCGTTGATCACCTAAAAGAAATGCCTTATCACTGTGTGTGCCAACAAGGGTTTCTTCACCAAGCGCAAAGTCATATTTTGGTTGGGGATTAACTATCTGTTTCACTCAGTGATATGCAAATCAATTCATAACTTCAATGAAATTTTAGATTTTAGGTTGATATTCTTTCTCTCTCCATTAAAATGTAACTACCATAAAAATTAGAGACTGTTCGTTTCTTTTCAAGTGAGAAACTTCAGTGGTAGTAGAAATTGAGTAGGAACCAAATAATTGTTTCCCTCTGCCATACATATTGACAATGATGATAACTAAGCTTGTCAAAAACAAAAGTTTGGGGCCTAATCTTAAAAGTAGGGTGTCTGTCTCAAGAACCCAGACTGGAAGCTGGTTTCATTGGAGAAGAGTTGGTTAGAGCTGAGGGCTCTTCCTCCCATTCTACTTTTGGAAACAAACCAAATGTTAGCTTACATTCTGACACTGAAGTGCTCAGTTGGATTAATATGATATTATGAGGCTTTTAAATATGATGGGACCTGGACCATTCAGAATTTTGCATCTGTCTAGGCTTTGTTTTTAGTATTTATAGCCTTCTCTATAGGGACATACGCTCTTTGGATGTAATATAGAGAATGTAACTGAATAGCAAAAAATACTCCTTTAGAAGTATTATAGTAGATAAAGCAGATAGCCTGCGGTTTTCATATCTATTGTTGTATTCAGTGTAATAATGTGGACCGGCATGTTTAAGCTCCACCCTCTGTGAAATTCTAGGGTTAATCATTGATGCCTTTGGAGATCTGAGGGATCAGCAGGAACAAGTGAAAGAAGACATGGAGGTGAAAACACACACAACACTTCAATGCAGTTTTTTACAACTGAGGCATATGAACATGTAAAAATATACGTTTTGTAGTTGTTTTGCATAGCTGTATCTCCAACAGGGGCATAGATGAAGATTGCCAATAGGTTACAATAAATGACAACCACTTAACTATCCCGTGTTTCTCTTGCAGACCAAATGTTTTATCTGTGGAATAGGTAATGACTACTTTGACACCGTGCCACACGGCTTTGAAACGCACACTCTACAGGAGCACAACTTAGCCAACTACCTGTAAGTACATCTGGAGAGTGTCTGCATTTCTCTGTGTCTTATTGTACCTTTTAACACCTACATCATCATAGATCATCACACCTACATAGTACACAGTCTTTCAGGTCAGTTAATGAAAGATAGGTGCCCAATCTTGGGGTACTTGGGGCTTGGTCCCCAATCTCAGGTAGATGTGATGATATCTATGATATTTGTCTTGGCTTGTTTTGTACCACAGCATTTGTGTTACACCGAGGTGCATTTCCACATTATTATCCCCAGTGTTTGGACACTTCTTATCCAGTTACATAAATTTCAGTGTGGCATTACTCAACTGTAACCACAGTTGCTACCATGATACTACTTGGATACTTTGGTAACTGAGTAGTAATAACTTGGAAATGGCCACATTACGTTCTTGAGCTGTAATAGAAAATACAACCAAAATTTCAAATGTCTGTTGACTTTAACCCTAAATACAGTACTGTGTCTCGAGCCAGCCCTCATTTTTAGGTATACTGCTTTATGTAGAAGTTTCTTAAAATTGTTGTACAGTCCAAGCTGTCATTAGGAGAGAGGTGGGGCAAACCCTGGACAGGTTGTTAGTCTCTCAGAAGACAACAATTCACATGCACATTCACGCCTATGGCCAGAATCACCAATTAATCTAACAAACATGTCCTTTGAATGTGGCAGGAAGCCTCAGAGAACCCACACAGGCAAGAATACACAACTGCCTCCAGCCAGCAAGTGCTACTGTAACATCTGGCACTGATGCTGTGTGACTGATATATGCAATGATAATACTGTTTGTGTTTTCTAACTGTGTGTGTGTGTGTGTGTGTGTGTGTGTGTGTGTGTGTGTGTGTGTGTGTGTGTGCGCTTCAGATTCTTTCTGATGTATCTCATCAACAAAGATGAAACAGAGCACACAGGCCAGGTAAAACACCTTTCCACTCTCTCTGCCAGTAACAGTTTTTTAATGGCTGCTTACATTGTTAAAGCCTCAGTATGGAACATTGAAAATCACCTCTGGTCATATTTGTATGTTCGATCAAATACAAAGGATAACATTTCCTGTAATGTTTAACTAATTCCTAAACAAGGGCCTCAAAACAAACTTGTAATCAGTTTGTATCTTATGTGATTAAAGCAGAATACTTTATAGAAGTTTTTCATAAATGTCTTTGTTGTAATGAGGTTTGTTTAAAACTAAAAACTGGCCAGTCTCCCATTCAAGATCATTTTGTTGGATATATACTGATGATATTCCATCATGGGTGCTATTTCTGGATCACGTTCCAGAAGTCCTGTTTTGACCACTTGCTCTGTGAACCCTGAGATTACACTGTGGACATTCACAGAATCGTCACTGGGAATGAGTGCTACAACAGGGCAGTTTCAGCAGTTTTCAGTCAAGGAATCCAAAGTCTCCAAGCTAAACAACAACGTGTAAGGTGTGGTGAATGTTGAAGGCTTGCCTTTTTCATACACTGAAGGAGACCCAGGCCCAATCATATAAGCACAACTCAAGCGCTTTCACACTATTGACATGTTAGTTTATGCCGCTCAGTCTGATTTACCTTTAATGCCTGTTGTGAATGCATAAAATGCAGGGCTTTATGCAGGGGCTGATTGGCTGGTCACTGATCAGGGTGGAGAACATTGGAGATCAACCAATTCCAGTCCATGGCTGGTCAGTGGGTGCATCTGTAGTGATCGTCTACTCTCCCTTTTGCTGGATTCCTTCTTTTGGTCACTCTGGTTTTCTTTTAAATTGTTTTAAGTTTTTCCGCTACTTCAAGTGCAGTTTTTAAAGTATAACTGGAAGCTTAAAAAATATTCTTAGTTAGCTTCTAGCATTCACTTCTGTGGTATGAGCTCAGGAGCTTTTAAACCCCAGCATATCAAATGATCAAATAATGTGTGATTCAGACAAAAACGGCTTGTAGTAAGGGATGAGAATTTATACAAATTTAGCAAATTCAATACCACTGTTGATGTCACTTATCAATTCTCTTATTGATTCTCATTGGGTTCTGATTGGCTCTGCTTGGAGAGTCACCATCTCTAAGCAGCATATCAAAGACATTACATCTGTGCATATTAATTGCATGTTTTGTGGTCAAATGTTTGTGCATGTTTAAAGCATTTCCCTGTTGTGATCATATCTGGGATCATTTTTCAAAATAAGTAACAGATTACAAATATTACCCAGAACACTTTTCTTAAAAGTAATATAGTATGTTATTTAATTACTCACCAGAGAAATTCATTTGTTGCACTACTTGTTATGTTACTTTTCTGTTTCTCCGTATAATGACCTGAAACACATTGTCTTATAATTACCATTTAACAATATAAACCTGAGGCTACAGTCCCACACACCAACACAAATCACTATCCCATTGAGCACACACATATGAGCTTTCTTGTAGTATTTAGGCATGAGCACAAAGCCGACAGCACAATGCAAAAATGAAAACCAGCACAAAGATACTTTAAAGTGATCACCACAGGGATTCTGCTTTAGAAACATGAACACATAGAAACGGACGCTGCACCCTGACTGCACATCACTGCCTTTGTTAGCTGTTGAAGATCAGGTCTGACTGCTGGGCTGGGGTCGGCTTTAATGGCACTCTGGGTTCTAGGCTAGCTTTGTTCATTTCAGTAGGTACCTAGAGGTTACAATGCTAGTACTAATTTCCATAATGAACAAAGCTGATGTGATAATTACACTTTAAATGTAACACACATGAAGCAAACCCTCCTTACCTCTTGCTCTCTGTCTTTAAGGAGTCTTACGTATGGAAAATGTACCAGGAACGTTGTTGGGAGTTTTTCCCCGCTGGTGACTGTTTCCGGAAACAGTATGAGGATCAGCTCAACTGAGTCAACCTTGGAGTGACAGACTCTTAACTCTGAAAGGCCGACTGCAGCCATCTGGCCTCTGCTTGTCCCTCAAACGTTTATTACTTTTCTGAGGAGGCTGTACCAAATGATGGGTTCCTCTCTATGCGTCATCTCTCCTCAAGTGGCCAGGCTCTTCAACGAGATGCACCCTGCCATTGTCATCCAGACAGTCAGCTCCACCCCCGACCTTTAGCACACTCTGCTTTTGAGACCTTGTACATAGAAAACTTCAGAAAATATGATGTACAATACATGACAGGTAGCAGGTCTAGAATTTTTTCACTCTGATGACTTCCTTGCTTCCTCTTATTCTATATTCAAAGTAACTTGCAAAAAATACAAAGGATTAATGGATTGAGGGTAAAAGAAGAAACCTAAAGAATGTTTTACTTTTAATATGACCATGTCTACGCCCTTTCATGTTTATAATGCACGATTCATATAGGTACAGGTGGTGGATACAATAATCAAACAAGTTGACGACTTATTCTGGCAAGAAGAACTCTGCAGCAAATCTACACTTCAATAAGCTTAAAGACGTGCTGACCTGAATACGATGGACAACGAAAATCGAACACAGCACCAAAGTGGAGACTTCAGAACAATCAGAAAGCTGAATGAAGCCCCTGTGCAAAGAGGAACATTTTCACAAACAGAGCTGCTGTGTTGAGTTGAATTACAGTTTGGTCCAAGAGTTTGAACAATGACACATGTTCTTCTCACTTTACTTACTTATACCACCATCACAGTGGATCTCAAGTCAAACAATGTAGATCACTAAATACTTGATTTGCCTTCAGCTACTGCTTGTTTGTGTTCTTCAGCCTTCACTTTTTTGTTCGGTAAATGAAAATGCTCCTTCGGGTTGAGATCAAGTGAGAGACTTGGTCATTGAAGAATATCACATTTCTTTGGCTTTAGAAAACCTTGAGGATAAACATATTTTCAAAAGCTAGCCACGTAGTAAACACCCTTTATCATTGTCAATTTATCATTGTCAGTAAAATCAAATAAAGTGCACACCACTGGTTACACTCAAGAAGAGGAAGGCAAGAATACATTTTGACAGAAAACATCGTCCATCCCGGTTCTGTATTAAGTTCTTTAAACAGATGAAACCTAGGCTGACTTGTACCAGAATGATGGGAAGAGAAAAGTATGGAGAACAAAAGGAACGGCTCATGATCCAAAACACACCATCCATCAAATGTGATACAGTGCACTGGCATGTGGGGCTGCCAGTGGAACTGGGTAGAAACAGCAGAATTAATTGTGAAGTGTACAGGGCTGTACTCTGCTCAAATTCAGCCAAATACTGCAAAACTGGTTGGAAAGCATTTGTCAGAGCAAATTGATAATGACCTCACCACAAAAGAAACTGTCACGGGGTGCCGAGGCAGGCCGTGTGTAAATATAAATGGACCCAAGATGCAGACTGCTTAAGTGGTGAGCGAGCTTTATTAACCAAAGAGTGACACAAACGGAGATAAGGTGGACAAAAAACCAAAACCTAAGAGTAAACTAAACTGGGAAAAGCTAAGCAAAAACAAACCTGAAACATGAAACGGAGATGCAGGAGAACACAGGAGAACATGGAGGGTAACAACGCAGACGAACCAGCAACTAACAGAGGCAGACACGAGGTTAAAATACACAGAAGGATAACGAGGGAATGAGACACAAAAGGAGGGCACAGCTGGAAGTAATCAGACCTGACGAGACAGGGGAAAAGTAAACTGAACACACTGAAAACAGACACGGACCTTCAAAGTAAAACAGGAAACACATACACGTAATGACATAACACACCAACTTAACACAGACTGGGGGACACAGAACATAGGAACATGAACCATGAAACAGAAGAGTACAAACACCCAAGATAACCAAAACCACAGAATAATAATAAACTAAAACATAAACACGGAGTCACGGACTCCGGATCATGACAGAAACCCAAGAATTTCTCAATATTCAAGAGATATTCTTCAACGGCCAAGTCAGTCCCCTGATCTTAACCCAGCAGTTTTATTTATATGTATTTTATTTATTAAATTAAAAACATAATGGTGAAAGACTCACACATGTGCAGTAACTGAAGGCAGCGGAAGTAATGGACTATGGTGGATCTCAAGGGAAGAAACATTTGGTGATGTCTGTTGGGTTCTAGACTTCAGGCAGTTACTGACCGAAATTACTGATGGATTTATGGACCTAAGTATAAAAATAGTTTTTTGTTAAACTCCTGGAATTAAAGGTAAACGTCTAGACAGTTTGGTCATGTGATTAAAAATCCACTGTGGGGTTGTAAGAGGCCAAATTGAAAAAACAAAAGAATAACATTCTGTCATTGGGCACTGGAGCAGACTGTAAGTTTACTGTTGATCATGCTGTGTCCACACACTGTACCATGCAGCACTGTGTGTGAAGGGACCCTTAATTATATGCTCATGGCTTACCACATGTTCATCAAGTTCATGTTGCTCCACATAAAAAAGTCAAAGCATGGACAATTCATAATCCTCAACCAGCTTTCTGATATGCCTAAATAAATACATAGCTTATAAAATGATTGAATCCATTACTGTCTTTGATAATTGATTTTTATGCATTTTTTGTTTGTTTTGTTAATGTTTGTCACCGGTAGTAACAGGACATCAGAGATGTATATTTTTTCAACACTCATATTCACGGTGATAAATGCGAAGAACTGCTGGTCAGTCAATGTCTAACCCCAGTACTGGGCAGGATTAGAAGAGCTTAACAAATGTGTATTGTGTCCAAATCTTCAATATTTTGTTGTTGTGTAAGGAATATGACAGACTCTAGGCACCACTAGTAGGGCTTTGTTTTTTTGTTTGGTTTTGTAAAGCTTAGTAACATTTGTTAATGAAAGCTTGTGATTTTCTGAAAAAGCAATATCAAAACAGCCTGTTAAGGTTCAAAAATATAGGGAAGGAAACACAGGAGGAATGCAAGTAACCACACTGGTCCAAAGGGTAAAGACGATGATTTTAATGAAATGACACGCGTGGGAGAATGAGCGGACTCCGTAAGCAGACAGCCCCACAATCTCATCCTCCTAACATCAAAATACAGTTTTATATGCATCAGAGTATATTTAGTGACGCCCCCTCATTGCGTCATCACATACATCAGCTTCAAAACCACAAATGTTCTATTTGACAACTTAAGGCACAATTAAAAGTACACTGGCTTCCATCTTCTCCCCGGTGGTTTCCCGTAAGCCAGCTCAGCTCTCGCATCGTGCATCTACTGCTTCATCAGTCAACTCTCACCTACACCCTAACAGTGTGTGTGTGTATGTCTCTGCGCGTGCACAGAGTGTGCATCTGCTTTCTGCACCTTAGTTGACCTCACTTAGGCAACCAGGCTAAGGCCATCCTGTGTTGTGATGATCTTAACTTCTATGTAAAATGTATAAAACAAATATTTCAATCTACTACAACTACTTAAAACTTAATCAAAGCTTAATCAGACGTATAAATGCATAAAAGATGATAATAGCATCATCAAAACTCTGGTTTTGGTTTCACTTTTGCAAAACATGCTCTGCAGACGCATTTCCTGTCAGCCTGCAGTCCGCTTCTCCCCCACTGAAGACTATGTGTAAGAATATAAAAACATTCAGAAACCTTTAAATTATAGATTCAACTGATTATAACTGAACCTGTAATAAAGACTAATATAATACCAATATATTTTGAACATCTGAGTGCATCTATGAAAGCAACATCCCTATTAACATGAAATGTTAATGATGATTATAAAATAGCAGCAAATAATAGCAATAAAATATTTCTATTCCCCACACTCCCACTCTCGACCTCTGGCACACCAGAGGTCGCCATACATTATGTTGGGTCACTCCTTGGCCCATTCAACTGCTTCCCTGTCCACCCCTGACGTCATGGACATTTAGGATCACTGTTCTTAGCTCTGACCCTCTCTTGGCATCCTGTGACTTAACAAATCAGACAACCTCATGTCATCTAGGTGGTCTTAATAATAAAATGCCCGCTCCCACTTGAGAACACTTCATGCTTAAGTGGTCTCTGCTCCTCTTCTGGGTCCCACTCTAGTGGAACTCTGGCCACCTGCAAAGGAAACAAAACACTTTCTCCCTAGTACGGCTTCCCTGCCTTATGTCCCTCAGTTGTCTTCTTTATTCAAACCTAATGTTACTCAACCTAATGTTACTCAAAACATGAACCTAATTACGTATTTGGTTTTTGACTTTTATTCCTATATAATCTTAAACATCACTCATCTCAATCTACAGCTTTCTAACAGTCTTACAGCACTGCTGTCATACGTTTCCTGTTTTTCCTTATCTGATCATCAACATCCTGTGCACAAAACTGTCGCTGCTGCTGCAAGTGCCTCTCATCTAAAGTCACCTATCACAAGCAAAATCATCATAAAATCATTTTAACGGCTTATTCTACTAAAAGGATCATAAAAAACAACCGCTTTAATCACTCAGCGTAAGCACATAGTTAATTGCTCCTAGATAAACTTCATCATAGCTAAAAGCTGAACTCTAACTGTATTTTGAACTCCCATTTCCTGGGTGATAACCTGTTTGAATCTATCCTTTTATTTCATTTTGCTGCTTTTAATGTAATGCCTCCCTCTAACTTAAACTTTATCAGACTTAACCAAAATATATGAGCTTTCTCCCTTTGCTTCTGTTTTCTGTATTTCTGTAACTGCTATTTATATAAGAGGACTAAGTTAGAGCTGCATCTGTTATCTCAATATTTTACATGTCACTCAGTTTAGTTACCACCGAAACTCCTATTCAGTTAAATGCTAAATGGATTTCAGGCCTTTTGCCTGGAATCAATACTGTCAGGTCTTAATGAGCTCTATATGTCTGTAAGCGTGTCCAATCCTTCAATAACTCAGGTCATTCTCACAGTAGATTGGCTAATCATGACGTTAACTAAAAGTCTGTGACCCTCAAGAGACGATTCTCTGAGCCACAACTCCGTTAAAGGCACAAAATGCAATGTGTATAAAAAATCCTTTCTATATATATAATCTCCAATATTATTCATTTGAGTCAGCGAGACTTTCAACATCCTCATAAAAGCTCTCCTCTACCCTAGAAATAAATCTATTTACTATCTGTTTCTAAAGCCTACATTATGTCACTGTTACAACTTATCCTAAAAATCAAAAAGAAATCACACTTTTTCTACTCATAAAATCTTCACTATTTTCCCCAAAGCATATCCTTTATTCCCACAATTTCCCCTTTAAGTTTGATGTACAACTTCTTATTAACCCCAGCAATTTATCTTCTAAACAGAATTCAGTTCATTTTACTCCTTTCTTTTAACAAGTCCTCAGTTTTACTATATCTAGATTATCAAACAACCCCAATCATTATCAAATCCTAGTAAAACCCCTTTCAAATTAAACAAATTAAATCTTAAACCCCTCTCTTTTTGACACATCTCATGTGGCAAAAAACTCAAAATGCTCCACCCAAGCCTAACCACTTAAAAGGAAAAAAGGTTAGTCATTTCATTTCTCAGAACAGCTCAGCAATTGTCCTCTCCGGTATTTTGCTCCAGCCCTGAAAACCTGTGTTTAAGGAATAAGATCAATTTAATTATTATGTCAGATCTTCTCAAACTCGTTGCTCCATCGAACTCTGGATCCTTGGAATTTCCTGAAAACAAAACCTGTACTTTACATTTCATACTCTCCCTCTATGATCCAATCTGTGTCATGACAAAAACAAACTTAAACAAAACAGTTATTAATCATGTGTCACCTCAGTTCATGGTAACTTAAGTTACACCAAACAATGTTTCCCTTTTAGCATTTTATAATGTAATAACATAATCCAACCCCAGTAAATAATTTTCTCAAAGCACACATCAATATCCCAAAATCAGCATCCCCAGATTTAAGTCTCCCACTTGTCCTTTCATTTATTTCCCCCTTGGTCCCATCACTCACATTCACTCCCATGCATTCACACATGATATTTTTGCTGATCTGCAGCCCTCCGCGCACGTCATCAGATGCTCCACATCAGCAAAATGAGCTCAATCATTTGTTTTATTCCGTTTTCCTTTTTAGGAAAATAGTTCTCTATACTTTTGACTGGATTGAATCGATACAATCCATTTTTAGACAGAGACTTGCCGCCAATCAGTCACTGATTGTAATCAATTATAATTCTGTAAAGCCCACCTGATTTTCGTACTTGGTAATTTTGTCAGCGCCGTCCGTTCACTCTCTTCCAGGCCTGCTTAGAACAAAAATGAAAAAAGAGAGCTGATTATTAGCTCATCAAAGTACAAAACAAAATCACCTGACAGGTTTTTTCTCTAAGTGCACTGTTACAAAAACTATGGGCCCTTTTAGACATGTCCATGTTTATCAAAACTCCCTCTCTTGAAATAGAAACAACAGCCTCAAAAATCTAAAACAATCCTAAATTTCACCCATTCAACACACCGAAAACCTCGTCAAAAGATCAAAGACCGTTTTCATTCAGCACAAGATAAAAACCAATTTCAACAACGTATCATCCTTAAATTATAAATTTCCTGTCCAAATCTGCCCCTCTGAACAGACCTGACCACCGTAATCAAATATCCTGATACTTTACCATTATATATTTCTCCCAATACTCTTCAACAGCCACTGCTCTCTCTTGAACTGAACTGAAAGCCTCCGACACACACGCACACAGGAAGTGTCTTTGTCACTCACGCACTCCAGATAATTTGCATAAACCCACAGCTCAACAGCCAACTTAACAAGAGGAATACATGTTTAAACCTTATCACATTATTGAATTATTTTCATTTTCTTTCTATACTAATCACTTACTTTGATAAATCAGTGCAAGAGCACTCCTAAGTAATCACTTCTCTCTTGTTTTTTTTGTTTTTTTTCCATAACTCACTCCCTTGTCATACAGCTTCGTTTGAGTTATTCCACAACTCTATTTTATCCAAGTGTGTTTTAAGTGTATTTTCTTCAACATTCACACCATTTTAACCCTCATGAAATTAGCAGGCTGATTTAATTACGTATGTTTGTGTTCTTAGCCAGGTTTTAAATCATTATCTGTTCATTAATCTTCATGAGCTTGTCTCTGTAAGGTTAGTGCATTTTCTGTTTGTATGTGTGATTCTTATAAATGTTTCTTTATGATCTTTGTGATCTTGTAAATGTTTCTTTTGCAGTGTTTCAAACTCCTTTTGACAGGGTGTGTTTTCTCTCTCTGGTTCATCACTGGTCATTGTGAATGACATTTCCCCTTCGTCTGTGCCCAGTGGCCTTACCTGTTAAATCCCGTCTCCTCCAGTGACTCCACGGTCACTCCGGGACTTAGGTTCGAGCAATCGTGACTGCGCCTTGCCTTAGGTTGTCCCAGGGTTTCGAGGTGGGATCTTACCCGTCATGGGCTGTCCAGCCTTCCATGCCCGCCTACTACAGGAGCCAACTGGGCAAGGGTGTTATCAGACCTAGGGGACACACTGGTTCTGGAAATTAAAGGAGTGTAAACTGCTTTCTTTATTAAACTTTCCAACAATAATTTCACATGTAACTGCACGTACACATGTAACAGTTTGTGTACGTGCATTTTCAATTCATTAATGTAATTGTTAGTTCATGTATTTATTTCTCTCGGTCTGTCTCTTTTCTAAAACCTGTAATTAATATAATTTTATTACTTTATTACTTTTTCTTAAAACATGCATCCGCTTCATCTTCTTAGAATTTAACTCTGTCTATTTCTCTGGGTGCTCCCCTGACATCATCAGTCACACACACCTTCCTCTCACACACACTTTTAAATATTCTAACCTCTTTCAGACGCCATGACTCGTCTCACACACACTGCCTTCTCTCTCTCCAACTTCCATTTTCCACTCACTCAGACAAATCATGCAGAGTCACTCAAATCAAATACTGACAGCCTTCACACAGTTAAAATCACACAAAATACGCTTTCATACGAGTATTTTGGACATGCCTTCCATGATCAGAAAGAGCAAGTCAAAAGAAAAAAGAAAAAGAAAACTGAAACCTCTCATCGTCCTCACAGCTTCTCCCCACACACATAACTGAAAATAAACCACACCAACATTTATGGCTCACGAACTATACATCTATCAAAATTCAGTCATTTACTATACATCCACACTAATATATTCACACTGTATTCATACTCTCATAATGCAAAACCAGCCTCTTAATTACAGGCATTTAGCAATATTTGCAAACAATAGTTATGAAGCTCAATACTCTCGAAACCGAAAGCAACACTCTGCATGCGCGTCACCGCTCCTCATTTGCATTTACACACACCATCCGTGCACATCCGGCTGTGCATTGCTGACACAGAGACTAATCTTACTCATAGATCTCATATTTTATATTAAAGACGTCTTATTAATTACAACTGCACAGATTTCTTAGGCCTCTTAAAACACCTACCGAATTTCGACAAATTTAATAATAACCGCCCTGCGGAAAACTCCCTGAGTTTTTTGCGACCAATTTACCATTTATCGGTCCCGGACCGCGGCCTTATCTCTAGTGCCCTAACACAATTTATAAGCATGAACCAACCCAAACTCTGCCTGAAGCTCTATTTTTTGGGCATTTCACATCCCAGGCTTCCCCGAAGTTTTAAGTTAAAGTTACACGCCCGAAACCCGGTTTCTACTGACCAAAAAAGCGCAATGTACTATCCCGGACAGTAAAAAGTGATCCTTAAATCACTTAGCGTATTCTGGGATGCCCCGTCCCCCACAGATTGCCAAACTGGACTAACCCTATTCGTTGATAGGTCAGGGTCAAGCGTCCTTGACCAGGAGAGACCGTCACATCTGAGCCGTGCGCTTCCTAAGACTATCCCATAGTCCCGTCCTAAGATAATTTAATTACTTTGAAAACACCCCATAAAATCACACATGCAATTCTATTGATGCCCAAGCCCGGCTTTATATTCAATTAAGACTTAACTGTCACAAACTCTTCGCCAATAACCTATAACTCTAAATTCACTCTGCAGTCCAACTGCTTTAAATACACTTATTCTCTTTACTCTTTACTTATTTTCTCTTATTCTCTTTACTCTTTACTTATTTTCAACGTTTCATTATCTTTACTTCAACTTATACTTTAGTTCTCATGAGATTTTCACCAAAATCAAAACAGACATCTATCAGTAATTTCAGTGAGTAGACTTTTAATTTTGTAATGATGTCCAATCTGGCACACTTAGAAATTCAACAGGTGGTGCCTACCTTTTGTTATATGCCGGCTTGTCACTCACTTAGACCACTGACCAATGCCTGAGCGCCTGACGCCTCGGACCTTTCTCCATCCTGTCTCACTTCCCCCCTCGGACGAAGCCCCCAAATGTTAAGGTTCAAAAATATAGGGAAGGAAACACAGGAGGAATGCAAGTAACCACACTGGTCCAAAGGGTAAAGACGATGATTTTAATGAAATGACACGCGTGGGAGAATGAGCGGACTCCGTAAGCAGACAGCCCCACAATCTCATCCTCCTAACATCAAAATACAGTTTTATATGCATCAGAGTATATTTAGTGACGCCCCCTCATTGCGTCATCACATACATCAGCTTCAAAACCACAAATGTTCTATTTGACAACTTAAGGCACAATTAAAAGTACACTGGCTTCCATCTTCTCCCCGGTGGTTTCCCGTAAGCCAGCTCAGCTCTCGCATCGTGCATCTACTGCTTCATCAGTCAACTCTCACCTACACCCTAACAGTGTGTGTGTGTATGTCTCTGCGCGTGCACAGAGTGTGCATCTGCTTTCTGCACCTTAGTTGACCTCACTTAGGCAACCAGGCTAAGGCCATCCTGTGTTGTGATGATCTTAACTTCTATGTAAAATGTATAAAACAAATATTTCAATCTACTACAACTACTTAAAACTTAATCAAAGCTTAATCAGACGTATAAATGCATAAAAGATGATAATAGCATCATCAAAACTCTGGTTTTGGTTTCACTTTTGCAAAACATGCTCTGCAGACGCATTTCCTGTCAGCCTGCAGTCCGCTTCTCCCCCACTGAAGACTATGTGTAAGAATATAAAAACATTCAGAAACCTTTAAATTATAGATTCAACTGATTATAACTGAACCTGTAATAAAGACTAATATAATACCAATATATTTTGAACATCTGAGTGCATCTATGAAAGCAACATCCCTATTAACATGAAATGTTAATGATGATTATAAAATAGCAGCAAATAATAGCAATAAAATATTTCTATTCCCCACAAGCCCAAAAATGAAAAACAAGTAGAAAATATAATAAACAAACAATAGAGATTTATTTGTTTTAGAAGTTTATGGCTGCAGATATAGCTGCATGCTTGTTAGCTAAGAGGAATAATCAGCCAGAATGGAGCAATCAGATGTGTTTCCTACAGTACTAGAAGAGCACAACAAAGGCAGCAGTGAGGAGACAGAAAGGGGGAACGGGAGGATGCAGTGCCTTATCTAGCTGGAGAGGATCTATGAAAGCTAGACAAGAAGAGTAGCTTCATAAAACTACAGTATACAAACTGAGGAGAACATATGAAGCTAAGAGTACCACAGAATAATATTTTATAGAAGTAGAAGAAGAGAAGGACTTTGGATATCACGAATGTTATTGCTCAGCGGTTCTTAGGTTGACCAGAGCAGAAATGCACATATTTCAGTTGTGCAGTGCAAATTGGGGTGTTACAATTCCAAAAGGTGTCATAGTTGACTGTAACTAGTGTTAAGGTTCATTTTATTAAGGAGGGAGCACAAGGAAATTAAAAACAACACACTTATCCTGCCAGGTGGAGTCAAACGATGATTTTAATGAAACACACGCAGCGTGGGAGATGTTCCACTGTGTACAAACAGCATCAGATCTCATCTCAACAAAGACACAGCATTAGTTTTATGCATCGAGGTGTTTTTAGTGACGCCCTCTCCACGTCAGCACATGCATCAGTTTCAAAACCACAAATGTTCTTTTTGACAACTTGTGACACAATTAAAGGACACTGGCTTCCATCTTCTCCCAGGTGGTTTCCCGCAAGCCACCTCAGCTCTCACATCCTGCACCTGCTTCTTCATCAAACAGTCACGTACACACAGAAATACAGTCATAGCAAACATGCTTAAACTTTCACCTTTCACAAATGAACCCCCTGCCTGTATGTGAGTGTGTGCTAACCAAATAGGGTGCTAACCACAATTGCACCCTATTTCACCTCTTCGCTTATGCAACCAGTGTGTAATAATCTTGACTTATATGTAAAATGTATTAAACAACTGTTTCAATCAAAAACCTCTACTAAAAGCTTAATCAAAAGATATAGATGCATAAAAGATAATACAAAATAACCTGCTCAAAATAACTTGCACTCAGACTCTGCTTTCGGTTTCACTTCCTGCAAAAGCACACTCTGCAAACCTGCAGTTTCCTCTCAGGAGTTTTAGGCCCAGATTATATTCAAAGGTGAGCCTTTCATATAATGCAATGTAATCTGCCTATAAACGTTTAAGATTATAAATTCAACTCAACAGTTTAAAGTGGTTCTTACTGGACCTGTAAAAAAGGCTACTATGATACCCATATGTTTGAACATCTGAATGCAATATCACTATTAATTATTAATACAATGGTAATATGAACAATAGCAGTAAAATAATTTCTACTCCTAATACTCCCTCTCTCCATACATTATGTGGGGTCACTCCTCCTCTGAGTCCCTCTCTCGTGGAAATCTTCTCCTGTAAAGGATAAAAAACACTTTCTCCCTACTACACTTCCCCAACTTATGTTCATCAATTTTCTCTTTATTCAAACTCGGGTCAAGCTATCATGTTCAGGACTTTTACTCATATATATTCTTGAACATCACTCATCTCAGTCCACAGCATTTTAATAGTCTTAAAACGCTGCTTTCACGCCTCTGCACATGTTTCCTGTCACCCGCTCTATTCTCCCTTATCTGATCGTCAACATCCTGTGCTGTCGCTGCTGCAAGTGCCTCCACTCTGACCTAAAAGTCACCTTTCACAATAGATCACAAGCAAATCATTATAAGCCCCCTCATACGTCAAACAAATACCAGACATGGAGAAGTTTCAAAACCACAAATGTTCTGTTAACAACCTTTAACACAATTAAAAAGAACTTTGTCTTCACGGCAGGTGCTTCCTGTCGCCACCGGACGCCCGCTTGTCTCTCTGGAACATCAAGCAGACGTTCTGCAACAAACGGTACTTTTGCAGGCACAATTTGCAGTCACAAGCAAAATATGATTAAACTTTCACCTATAAATGATTCTCTCTAACTGAGTGTGTGTGTGGGTGTCTACGTGTGTGTGTGTGTGTGCTAACCACAATTGCACCCTATTTCACCTCGCCGACTAGCTCCTGACCTCTCACCAGACAGAGAGACAGAAGCCACTCTCATATATGTAATAACCAAACTGAAACTATGTATATGTAATCTACTGAATAAATGTTTTAATCAAGAACCTCTACTAAAAGCTTAATCAAAATATATAAATGAATAAAAGATAATAAAGAATAACCTGGTTATTCAAATAGCATCATCCAAACAGCTCCTCAAAATAGCTTGCACTTAGACTCTGCTTTCGGTTTCGCTTTTGCAAAGCATGCAGTTTCCTGTCTTATTTTGGCACAGAGTATACTCAGCGTTAGGCCTTTCTTTTATAAGTAATGTAATCTGCATATAAACATTTGAGATTATAAAAAGCATTCAAAAGCATTTAAGATTATAAATTCAACTCAACAGTTTAAAGTGGTTATCACTGCACCTGTAATAACAGTTAATATGATACCAGTATGTTTAAACATCTGAATGCAATATCAATATTAATTATTAATGCAAAGGTAATGATGATGATTATAAAAAATAGCAGCAAAATATCTCCCTGATCCCCACAGTTACTTTTACACAAGATCTAACAGGACACACACCTTTTAAATAGTTCAGCTTTTGTCTCATTAGTCAGTCCCCAGAGTATTTTCCCAAAGGTCTTGGGAATCATCAAGATGTTTTCAGGCAAAACTGAAACAAGCCTTTATGTTCCTTTTACCAGCAGTGGTTTTTGTCTTGGACCTCTGCCATGCCGGCCATTTTTGCCCAGTCTCTTTCTCATCATGGAGTCATGAATACTAACTGAGGCAAGTGAGGACTGCAGTTCTTTGGATGTTGGTCTGGGGTCTTTTGTTACTGCTTAGATGAGTTGTTGCTGCGAGACTGAGAGATCTCAATTCATTTTTGTCACCTGTTCCTAAATTTCCTTGGATGGCGGCATGATATCTGGTTTTGATGATCTTTTGGTGTACTCTGCTTCGTCAGGGATGTCTTATTTATGCGATTTCTTGATTGGAAACAGGTGTGACTATAGTAAGGCCTGGTTTTGGCTAAAGAAATCAAACTCAGCTTTTCAACGATGTGATACACCACAGTAAACTTATGTTAGAACTAAGCGCATCTTTAGGATTAAGGGTAATTAGCAGCCAGGTGCTGCGAAGCCAGTGTAATTTATTAACTGATCATTGTCAAATATGACTACAAAAGCTGAAGTTTTGGCAGATGGTTTGTTGGGAGCTTTCATATCTGTATTAACACAGTGCCAAAGAGGAAACATCAGTGGAAACAGCAGTGACAGAGACTATTCGGAAGTGGGAAACGCTCAAAATAGTTGCCAATTTTTAAGGAATGGATGTTCACATAGTACAAACAAATTCAGGCACAAAACCACTGATGAATCACTGATTTCTGAATACACACTGTTGTAAATGAGGCTGAATGTTTTTAAGACATGCAAGACCAAACTGGAGATATCAGTCCATAATGCACATCTGGCGAAACCAAACAACATATCGACACAAACGCTTCATACCATCTACTAAAGGCACAGCGGTGAAGGGGCTTGTTTAGCAGCCACAGGACCAGCGCACCTTGCAGACAACATGAACTCCTCTGTATACCACTACTCTCGAGTCAAATATTTGGGAGGCCTTCTGTTTGACAGCCCAAACAGGGCCAATGTAACAGGTTAATGAGTAAAGTACATTAGCAAATCTTCAAGAGAACAGCTAAAAAACAAAACTATCAAGGTTTTGCAATGGCCCAGTCAAAGTCCAGAATCCATTCTGATTGAAATGCCGTGGCAGGACCTTCCTGCTTATTTCTTGTCAGTTATTGCAGATCCAATAATCACACGCTGCTTCTGCATTTTGTCTTACAGTTTGTTAAATAAATGACATCATTCAGTATGTCATGTGATGTCCATCTGAGGTTGTATTTAAATATTTTTAGAACCTGATAAGGACAATTATGATCTTTGCATTCAAAGGGGGCGTACTTTCTTTTCAACAACTATATACATGTAACCTTTTAAAAATATTATATCAGAACTTTGAGGTGAAAAAAATATGTAAGAGACTTGAAAGGTTTGTTTACCATGTGTCTAAAATGAAATTAACCCTATCCCTAATTGCTGGGTGACCTGGTGAATGTTAATGTTTAAAACCCAAACTGGAAAGCTGCAGACCAAAGCAGGGAGCTGAACGATGCTTTAACACATGTTGAGCTGAAAGCTGCGGCACTGTTTGTGTTAAATTACTGATAACAGTCTGTAGGTTTATGATGACCTGTGACACCTTTCACTAGACATACAATACCTTATTCTAAAATCTTAATGTGTAAATAATAAAATGGCGGCGCACACTGTTGCAGCGGCTTACGGCTCTCCGTCTCAGTACTCCTTTTTTTTGTTTAGTTTGCTTAGTTTGTATGTCTTTCTTATTTTTTTCTGCACCATCGGCTCTACTTTCAAAGTTTGCTACACCGCCAGAGTCTCATAGACATCGGTGACCAGCATCAAACATCTGTTTCACTGGACTTTCTTCGCACGCACAACATCCCAGATCACATAGCGAGACCACCGGGCTCCCCGTGGATTGTTATCGGACTAGGCGGAGGCGCAGACGGAGGGAGAGGAAGCAAAAGCGGGGCCGTAGGTCCGGCATTATGCTGAGGCTAAAAAACAAACCACACAAGCCACCTTTGCCGAGCCTCTATCTCTCCAACGCCAGATCCCTCGTGCAAAAAACGGACGACCTGGAATTACAACTAGTGGGAAATCGCTATGTTCGAGACTGCTGTGCCTTGATTATCACTGAAACCTGGCTTCACCCGGGAATACCCGATGCTAGCGTTCAGCTAGCAGGCCGCACTCTGCTCCGCTGGGACAGGACAAAGGACTCCGGTAAGAGCAGGGGGGGAGGGCTCTGTATTTACGTGCATGAAAGCTGGTGCAACAACGGACAATTATAAACAGTCACTGCTCCCCGAACCTCGAGTACATGTCGGTAAGATGCCGGCCTTTTTTTCTACCGAGAGAGCTAACAGTAGTGATCATCACGGCCGTGTACATTCCACCCGATGCCAACGTAAACACGGCGCTCTCTATCCTGCTGAACACCATTAACGAACAGCAGCGGGCCCACCCGGATGGTGTTCACATTATTGCAGGTGATTTTAATAAGGCCAACATAAAGACTGTACTCCCAAAGTTCTATCAGCATGTCAAATGTCCCACCAGAGGAGAAACACTCTAGATCATGTTTACTCCAACATCAAGAATGCATATAGAGCCATACCCCTCCCCCACCTCGGTCAGTCCGACCATCTTTCCCTCCTGCTCTCCCCAGCCTACACCCCCTCAGGCGCAGTGCCAGGCCCACCACAAGGACTGTTACAACCTGGCCGGAAAATGCTCTCTCCAAACTGCAGGACTGCTTCACAGAGACAGACTGGGACATATTTGAACACCAGGACCTAGAAACTTTCACAGGATCAGTACTGGACTACATCAAGTTCTGTACTGCAAATGTGACAGTGGACAAAAGCATTCGGGTTTTCCCAAATCAAAAACCCTGGATGACCAGCGAGGTCCGCTCACTCCTCAAAGCCCGTGATGCTGCTTCAGGTCAGGTGACAGAGCTCTGTACAGGGCTGCTCGAGCTGACCTGAAAAGGGGGATTAAAAAGCCAAGTCAGACCACAAAAGGAACATCGAGTCCCACCTGTCCAGCAACAACACACGAGAGGTGTGGCAGGGAATGCAAGACATCATCAACCACAGAGGCAGCACTGCGAAAACAGAGAATTCGAGTGTGCAGCTGGCAGAGGAAATAAACAGCTTCTTCGCCCGCTTTGAAACACCACAACAGCAACACTCATCTGCTTCAGCCCTGCTCCATCCTCATCCTCACCTGGTTCCTGTGCCGCTCCACTCACTGTAACGGAGCACGATGTCAGACGTGTGCTCCTAGCAGTGAACCCAGGAAGGCGGCCGGTCCAGACGGAGTACCTGGCAAGGTACTAAGAGCATGCGCACACCAGCTCACCCTCATCTTCACCAGACTCTTCAACCTATCACTGGATCAGGCAGCCATCCCATCCTGTCTAAATCAGCCACAATCATCCCAGTGCCGAAGAAGTCTCCCATCACCAGCCTGAATGATTACCGCCCTGTGGCCCTCACACCGGTAATCATGAATGCTTTGAGAGACTAGTCCTTCAACACATCAAGGATTACCTCCCCCAGAATTCGACCCCACCAGTTTGCATACCGTGCAAACAGATCCACAGAAGACGCCATCGCCACAGCCTCCACGCTGTGCTGAGTCACCTAGAGCAGCGGCAGAGCTACGTCCGAATGCTCTTTGTGGACTACAGCTCAGCCTTTAATACTATCATCCCGGACATCCTCATCAACAAACTGGTCAATCTTGGCCTCCCTCCTCTCACATGTGCCTGGATAAAGGATTTCCTCACAAACCGGCCCAGACTGTGAGACTCGGCCCTCATCTCTCCTCCACTCGCACACTGAGCACCGGCTCCCCACAGGGCTGTGTGCTGAGCCCCCTCCTGTATTCTCTCTACACCCACGACTGCAGTCCGGCCCACAACAACACTCTCATCATCAAGTTTGCTGATGACACCACGGTAGTCGGACTCATCTCGAAGGGAGACGAGGCAGAGTACAGAGAGGAAGTCCTGAAGTTGGCAGCCTGGTGTTCAGAAAACAACCTGGCACTGAACACCAAGAAAACCAAAGAGCTCATTGTTGACTTCAGGAGACACAGCACTGACTTAGCCCCCTTTACATCAACGGGGAGTGTGTGGAGAGGGTCCACACCTTCCGGTTCCTTGGTGTCCTCATCTCTGCTGACATCTCCTGGACGGAAAACATCTCAGCGGTCATCAAGAAGGTCCAACAGCGGCTGCACTTCCTGAGAGTCCTCAGGAAGTACAAGCTGAACTCCAACCTGCTGCTGACCTTCTACCGCTCGTCCATTGAGAGCCTGCTAACCTACTGCATCACAGTATGGTACGGCAGCTGCACCAAGGCAGATAGAGTGAGGCTTCAGAGTGTGGTCAAGACAGCACAAAAGATCATCGGCTGCCCTCTCCCTCCCTGATGGACATTTATTCCTCCCGCTGCCTCAGCAGAGCAGCAAACATCATCAAGGACAGCTCCACCCTGGCTTCAACATGTTCAGCCTGCTTCCCTCAGGGAAGCGCTACAGGTGCATCAACACTAAAACCACAGACTCAAAAACAGTTTCTTCCCCAAAGCGATAACCACCCTGAACTCACACATGCACCGATAACACAGCCCCCACTTCCCACTTCCTCTATGGACCACCACTATTTATACCAATTCTATGTGCAATAACTGTATATACATAAACACTATTTATACCAATTCCATGTGCAATAACTCAACTGTACATACATAACACTATTTATTACATATTGTTTACGGTTTGTAAATGTACATTTTATATATATACATCTTCTTCCCTATGTTAATACTGTCCATATGTATATAGTGCTGCAGAACTGTACACCCCCCCCCCCCCAACATGTTTACACTGAGTAGGAGATGCTCTGTATCTCATTGTACAGCTGTATAATGACAATAAAGGCATTCTATTCTATTCTATTCTATTAAGATAGAGGTCTAGTCTACAATTTCATTTGGTATCTGGTCAGACATAGTCAATCTATTCATTGCAGCCCTGAATGCCAGAAACAGACAGAATTGTGGCTGAGAACACAGAGGGAGTTGTACAATTCACAACAATTAACAACCAGCACGATACAATCTCCAGTACTGAGACACAACAATCAGCTGACATAAGTTTAACTGTAAGATTCGGGGTGTGGGTGGCAGATGGAGGTGTGCTGTGCTGGGGGACTACTAGTCATTTTCTAATTTCCACAATGTGCCAGACACTGTACAAATCATGAGGGGGAGCCATAGGTCAGCAGGTTGTGGCAGGAAGACTGTGAATCCACCACTTCTGCCTTGTCTTGATTTTCTTTTCTTTTTAATTTATTTATTTTTAAAACTCTTCATCATCAAAGTATCATAATGAGTTTGCTTATTGTTAAAAGAATGACAAGATACATTTTCCCTTAAAATTACAGGGAGTAATATTATATATCTTCAATACAGATCTTCTACAAAGATCCGTTACAGACCCAGAGGTATTATAAAAAGCACCAAGAAGACTTTGGTAATAACTGGCCACCTCTAGAATGGCTGAAGCAAAAAAAGTTGCTTCAAGCACTGAGCAGGTTGAGAACATTCTTGGAGGTCCACACTCAGGACCTGACAGAACTGACACAACATGTGTGTGTGCGTGCGTGCATGTGTGTGTGTGTGTGTGCATGTGTGTGTGTGTGTGTTGTGTGGTGTGTGTGTGCATGCATGTGTGTGTGTGTGTGTGTGCATGCATGTGTGTGTGTGTGTGTGTGTGCATGTGTGTGTGTGTGAGAGAGAGAGAGAGAGAGGCCAACCAACACACAAGAAAATGGCAGAAAGCATAATTACCACGCTCATGAGTGATGACTGAGGAGGAAAGAAAGTGCAGTAAACCAAAATAAGACAGGAAAACAGGGGAAGAAAGAAACAGAGAAAGAAAGTAAGAAAGAAAGTAAGAAAGAAAGGAAAGATACATATAGGGAAAGAGCTCTTTTTTCGTCATGTGGAATAAAAAAAAATATGTATTAAAGAAACCTAAATGTATAAAAATATACCACCAGAACCTTTTTATTTGTTTTGTCATCAATAATATGCATTTACAGTACTATGTAAAAGTCCTGAGGGAGAAAGACAGGCAAAACAGTTGTACAGTATTAATCATTTTGAAAGTCAATATTTGGTATGACTTTTAGTCTTCAACGTAGCCTAAATCTAGCTTTCTTATCATTCTTAAAGTAGTCTTCAGGGATAGGCGCACTGTACAAGGTGAAACACTGTATAATACACTGCCAGTAACACTAATATACATTTTTATATTTAGATAATCAAATTATAATTTTAATGTGTTGACTACTATATACTAATCAAACTAAGAGGAATACTGTACTTTTTCATGGAGTTGGAAAGAGTGGTGACATTTTTTATGGTTTGAAAAGTCTTTGTAATGTTACAAACAAGAGATGTACAAGACAAATCATCAGCACGCTGTACATCAGAAAATCATACTTGATAATGCACGCGAACCAGCAACACTGAATTACCACCTCATTTACACAGGAAAAAAACCAAAAACCTTTTATTGATTATAACGAGCAATGTGAAAAATAAATGGTGGCTCTCTACAATCTTAGTGTTTCTACAGTGTTGAAGGTTATTTCAGAATATTGTGTTGTTTAAAAGCAGCTTTACACTGATCATCATTGGGTTAATTAAATATTTTAACTAGACCTAGATAAGTTAAGTATTTTAATATTAACATTCTCTATGCTTTCAATAAATAGAAGTTAAGGTCATCAACTCCATCCCGGAAAAGAAATGTTTGATAATGTTGGTTTTTGTAAATGTATTTTTCAAAATAGTCCAAAGGTATAAACACAGGGAATCTTACCTGATCCTTCCTCTGTCACCATTCCCAGTCCCTCTGCTTATTTTGCCTCTCAAATGCATTTAGATCCAGAACACTAAAACAAAGACAATATAGTGTGAATCACTACATCCATCACATTTCTGCTCTATTCGTGTTCTTGCCTTGCCCTTGTTGATGAGTGTTTCCTTTCCGTGAATTATCCCATATGTGCAAGTCTCTGACCAGCAGTTTTATTCCTGGTTTATGTTGAATATTGGTCTCTCATGTGGTTTTCAATGTTTTTATTTCATTGTTGTCTTGAATGCCCATTATCCATCTCCTTTATGTGTGTATGGTCTGTACATTGCTCAGTCAGGCTGACATACACTCTTCCAAATTGACATCTGGTTTATTGAGTTTTTGGTGGCTTTTTTTCTCTCTGCTACAACTGTGCCTTTTACTACCTTCCTAGAATACTGTCAGAAATAGAACCAAGTAAACTTTGTAGCCAAAATGACAACAACCTCAACATATAAATAAGCATTGAGCTCTTGATATCTTCTTTATTGTGATGGTCTTTACTATTACAAAGCTTCTTTGTTAGCTAAAATGCTTAAATGCAATTAAATTATTGAATATTTTACATATTGCTGTCTGAATTTTAAACTATTCAGTGCAAAATTGTACTAAAATTCATTGGCTGGATCAATGGTGATGATATTTCAGAGAAACAACATAATTTAAACCCTGCTAAAAGAGTTTGTACAGTTTGCCATTTCCTTGAAAACTTACAAAAGTGCTGAGCACACAAAGTTGCCCGCTAGATTAGATTAGATTCATAACATTGCACAAAGTACAACCAAATTTGCAGAAGGTGCTGGCAAATATAACAGAAATAATGATATGAAATAACACACAACAGTACAAGAGAACACAATACTAGAATTAATACAATATGAATACTGCACACGGTAGAGTGAAGCATGTACTGTAATGCAAAGGTAACTACTGTTTTGCTGGTCAGTCAATCAGAATAAGTGTTTGGCAGAGTTCAGTTCAGTATGTTCTGGAACAGAAACAGTTCATAAATCTGTTGTTCATGATACAGGGACCTGAATGGCTGCCGAAGTGAGTAACTTAAAAGGTATGTGCAAATGGAATCATGTTTCTTCTCTGCTAAGCAGTGAGAGCTGAATTCCCCAAAGAGGCGAGTTTAAGTACAGCTAGTTCTGGGAAGACTTAAGATCCTCTGAAGGGATTTCTGTCTGCTACTTAGCTGTCAGCACATCTTACAGAGATGCAGAATGGCAATGAAGGGGGAGTTTCTCAGAAGTGTAATCTCTGCAGTGCCTTGATAAGTGCTTTCTCTGGACCAGTAGTGATCTCTAAGCTTGTATACCAAGAATGAAGACAGGAATTTTGCCACACAGTCTCATCAAGTGTATTTGGTTATGATATTGTTGTGCCTCCAGTAATCTATCATGAGTTCTTGGTTTGGTAAGCTAGGGTTGTTCTCTGTATCCCATCCGGGGTTCATCTACAAAGGCTGTCACTGTTCTTCTGAGATGTGCCAACCACAGTCTTCTCATCATCAAACTTAGTTGTAATGTGGAAATTGATTGGATGCAGAGGGTAGAGAGGATGTAAAAGGAGGTTCAACACACAGCTTAATAATGCTGGTGTTCAATGTGACAGTGAAAGAGAAGCAGGGCCTAATCTAACCATCTGGACGCGATTAGTCAGAAGGTCACTGACCCAGTGGTAGACAGGTGTGAAAGTTGTAAGCCAGTAGGTTTGGTGACCAGATCGACAGTAGTGAAAGCTGAATCTAAGTTTACAAAGAGTATCCTTACATATCTTCACTACTGCTCAAGATGGCATAACACAGTATAGAAGGCAGTGGAGATGTCTTGGTGCATGGAAAACTACTTTTATCACATCTCTCTTTTTTTCACATAACACAACAAAGAGTTAGACCCTCTACATTATG
>NW_020327770.1:0-16403 GCF_001858045.2 Oreochromis niloticus | reverse complement strand
CAACACTGAAAAGGTCAAGGTCAACTTTTAAAGGTGTAAAAACAAGTACAGATATTTACAATAGCAGACTCAGTGCAAGAAAGTGTCTTTCCAACACTGAAAGGTCAAGGTCACTTTAAAAGGTGTAAACAAACAAGATATTTACAATAAGCAGACCTCAGTGCAAGAAAGGGAGGTGGGGGGTACTCACCTTCACTTCACTGACAACATCAGCATCCAGTTCTCATGAGAAGAGGGGGAGAGGCGATGTACTCACCTTTATTGACGCGCTCGGTTTCGTCCATGCTTCATCAGAAGAGATGGCGCTCAGGAGAGTGTCATCAAGGCTCGTCTCGGACGTTCAACAAGTAGTCAAGACAGCTGTAAGGAAACAAGTTTAAATAACATTAGGAATGTAGTAAACCCAGTGCTAAAGCTACAGGCTAACTTTATTCAGACTGAATGACACTTTACTTGTTCATGTGAAAGAAACAAGATGTCAACTATGTCCACAATCATTAAGTGAAGCTCCATTTTTTAAAAAAGAGCACCAAATCTCTGCCAAGGCAGCTCACTCTGTGCACACTACCTGTTAAGGTAACAGTATTGTATTTTGTATACGTCCATTTTGTTTATTTGTTCTTTTTAAACCTTTATGCAAACACTGCGTTCGAGTAGGTAATGGATAATAGGTATTGATTTGGAAAGAATGGGCATGAATACCTTATTATATAATATTTCTACAGTAAATTTATAACTACTTATAATTTATAACAGGGGTAGGCAACCTTTTTGATGGCGAGTGCCATTTAAAATTTCCTCAGAAGTCAGTGTGCCATTGTTGCTTAGCAATAAATTTATAACGCTCTATATTAACAGCACATTATATAGAACCACTTTATAGAAGTTATTGTTTGCAAATGTTGGCAGCTATCAGCGAATAGTTATCAGCTATTTTGAAACAAAAAAGACATTTTTATTCATAACAAGAACTCCATACGGCAAATGAACTGTACAAAGAAAATACAAATGCTATTTATGGTCTCCTCACAATGATAAAAAAAAAACTGGGCAATTGGTTGTTTGTTAATACAGAGACACACATGTTAATGTGATCTCTGGTCTCCCACTCAGAGACACAGGTCTCCGAGTGTCCAACATTCAGACAGCTCCTGAGGACACTCATGTGAGAGAAAATCTCTACACAGATATGTAGAGCCAAATACTGTCAATAAGGCCTCTGCAATGTTCTGAAGACAGTTAAACTTGTCAGGTAGTGTGTCCAGCAGGTGAAAATGCAAGCTCCATGACATGCACAGCTGTAGATTCCAGCTGCTTCGATGTCGCATTAACTGCATTAACTCAGCCAGTTAATGCCAGAAATCTAGCTGCTCATTAAAGATTTCTGGTTGATCAGAAAATAAACATTGGTCCATACACCTGAAGTCCCAAAAATGCATTGTGTCTCGAGTCTATGGATGCATTTGACTAAAGACCGGCCCCCAGTATTAAGCCATAAAGCCTTTGAATGAAAACAACGCTGTTGTGACGTGATGTACACTGTCTTGTTGGTAAATGTATGATTTCTATTCATTTTACGTCAGATAAAAACTTGGTTGTAGCTTTAGATAATATTTATAACAGCCAGACATTTTATGAGAAAGAAGTATTTCTTTGTGCCCCCTTTCCCTGTTAATGCCCTACCTGGCCCCTGGCAAAACTTTGCTAGACCTGCACAGTTACCAGCTGTCCAGCTACGTAGAAAGGATCTGGTGTCATTTGTCTCTCAGAAACAGTTCATAACTTCCCTTCAACTCATTCATGTCACCTAAAGGTAAACCTGTTTCTCCATCACCTGTTCAGCTTGATGATTTAGTAAGGAATCTCCTGGTTTATCTTCATGTTTCCCTCTCACCAGATATACAACCGATATCATGACCAGCAGTTTTTACAGCTGTGGCTCCAGCAACATCAGCTGATACTAGTATTAATATTAATACTTCTAACAACAGCTGACCAAGCTTAAACGTGCTGCTGTTGTTTAGTGCGACATCCCGGCAGTTTCCTCTTTCTGGCGCAAAGTGAGCGATAAACAAACAAGAGAGAAAGCTGATCAGCTGATCATTGATCAGTTTCACGATTGAAGTAGCACAGGAGAGAGAGGGGAGAGAATGAGAGGAGAAGAGATGCGCTGTGCAGCAAAGACACATAACTCCAGCTTTGTGTCTTTTCCATCCTGGCTGAAGTACGGGACAACTGTGTTCCTTCTCAGCTCAACACGAACGGGTATAATTTCTTGAGGCGGGCGATTCCGTTTGTCGGGAGGGTTGGCACTCTACTAACTACCTTATGAATAAATAAGTTCACTATCAATAAATCATAGCACCCGCCAGCAGTATTAAATTCCGTCATGCTAGCTAGTACGCAGTACGAGTTATTGTAACTGACTGTAAAAGTCAGCACAACGAAATAACTCCACCTAAACTTGGTTTATATCTGACCAGATAGACTGCAGGTCATTAACTTCTTACCTGAAGTTCAGTTCACCTGACGCTCCGACCGGCGGCTGCCTCGGGTCTCTCCTTCTCCTGCCTCCCCTTCCCTCATCCACTGCTGGCCTCCACCACTTGTTATTTTACTGAATCTGTGGAAGCTCCGCCATAGCCCCACCAAACAACTGAGTTATTTTTACAACCGACCAGCTTCTGGTCAGTCCACACCAAATATAATAATAATATAATGATCGGGCCACCGAGCAAATGCCCTTATGCCGATGGCCAGTCCAGCTACGGTCGTGCGTGCTATCAGTTAACCCTTCGCGTGCCACGGTGGCGCGTGCCTAGGGTTGCCGACCCTGATTTTAACTACTAATCGCATTATGTAGCTGGGAAAAAGTTATAGTTTATTTAAGTGAAGCCTTTGATCCAGAGAAGAAATGATGTTGGACCTACGGGATCTGGTATGTTTACATATGGTCTACGTTGCTGTTACCATAGAAACGATATACACTATATGTTATTTGGGGTAGGGGGCTTTTTAAGAATGTTAAGCTAATTTTAACCATTTCATTTGAAAAGTGTCAAATTTGAGGCTTTAATCAAGTAACACCTTTTTCACATTCATACACCAGTCGGTATATTCTACACCTCTCTGAAATTCTAAAGCATACAAGCAATTTACCGGGAAAGTCTTGGAATACACTTATTTTGATGACATTAAAACTTGATATTCACACTGGAACTTGTTAAATTATTACAGTCATCTATGACTCTTAAAATATTGAAGAAATTTTTGAAATTTTGTACCAGGTGACTGTCGACGAGTCGGGGTCCACGACGAGCCATCTTCAGCTTTGCTGTTATGATGAACATGAGTACAAAGATCCAAGATGCAGTAGTTGTTGTCGCTTTCTAGTAAATCCGCTTCTGTAGAAATATTCTCCAAACTTATCTATCCACAGCTGAGCTTGGAGCAGGTCAGACAAGTCCAAGAGCAAGTGTAAAGGGACGACTGGAACTTGTGCAGCATTCATATACCTACAGCGGGCCGTGGTTACGGTTGCTAACATGCGTGTGCACGTGATAGAACTATATGAATTGAGCCATGGCATGTAATTTACAGTAAAGTTATGGTCATTTATAGTTACTGCCTTTGTTACCTTTATGTGGATGTCTAATAACCATGTAGGTCTATCCAGAATAACACAGATATTAGAAAGCAGCAAGTCAGTACCTGAGATGTTGCTTGAGTGAATAACATTAGCATATGCTAATATTACGTCTTCACATTTTTCTTTTCAAGGTAACAAAACTTAGCGTTCTCGCTACTTACCATGCTGTAATACAGCTATATGCTAGCAATGACATTTAACAAATGTTTTTTAAATGCTAGCCGTGCTAATTAGCCTTAGGATTGCTTGAGGTTTGTTTCCAGCTCTAGCTGTCGTAAGGGAACTTAGGCCTTACGACATAACATATAGCAGAACCTATAACGATAATTGACATTTGACCCTCTTTGCGATTATAGCAGCTGTGTGTTATGTCATGGCATGTTTTTAAAATGCCACCTGAAATTTATGCAACCAGTGCAAGGAGGGGGTTCTTGATAGTTTTGTACTTTCATCTGATAAGGGCCCATGCGTATGGGTGTAACGGAGAATCAGCCAATCAAATCGCACCGTCTGAGCGCAGGTTCAGTCTGGTTGGGACAAAGGCTGTGTTACATTATCAAAGATAAACATCATTTTTATTTAGTTAATGTGGATAACATTTATTTTTCACTTTGCTTTTCTTATTATTTGATTATCATTTTTATCATTTAAAATGATCATTTATCATTTTATTTATATTACAGTGTTACGGCTGTGGAGTATTATGTACCTATACTGTGTAAGGAATATCTTTTATTTATATTTATGTATTATTCACATTATTTTATTGTACAATACTTGGTGCCACGGGATTTTAGCATGCCTCAATGTCTCACACATTCATGCCGCTAACATAGGTATCTCAGGAGTTGGAAGCAGGCGTTCACACAGGAAGAGTTAATCTTTTGTCTTCTCCACTGTAAGAGGAGCAAGGGAGTGTGAACTTTCTCTGGGGGAGACCAAAGGTGTGAAAACAGCTGTGTACTGCCTTTTGGTTCTGTAGAAGGTGTTTAACCCAAGGCTGTGTTGGGTTCAGCAGAGACTCTGCCTTGGGTTTACCCACGATGGCTGCTCTCACCAGTAGGTTTTGCTGTTTTTGATGAAAGGATGTTAGCTACATCCTACCGTTGTCTGTAGGCTTTATTTAATGGAAACGTCCACACAACTGTCACAAGTATATAACTCGGAATAACTGTATCGTCACAGTTTTGAGATGATACAGACCAGACATACTCTTCAGTTATGCAGACATCCAACTTTTATACAAGGTTAAAGTTAAACTATAATTCAGATACATTCTGATGGATAGAAATTAAGCTTATGCATAATTTCAATAAGGAAGATCTGTAATAGTCATTGTCTGCTTCCTGGTGGCTGCTAGTTTATATCTATTCAGAATCAGAATCAGAATACTTTATTGATCCCTAGGGGAATTATTTTTCGTTACAGTGCTCCATTATAAACAAACATTAACAAAGACAGACAATACACTAACTAAGAATAGCACAATATTTCAGGTATATTATATTATTTTATATATATATACATAAAAGTCACTATACATAAAGTCACTATTAATAATAGCTGAAAAGAACATGTGCAAGAAGGTGTAGCTGTTGCAGTAAACAGTGTGTTAAGTGGATGAGTTGTACAGGGAGATGGCACAGGCAGGAATGATTTCCTGTGTCGTTCAGTGGTGCTTTTCGGTAATCTCAGTCTCTCACTCAACGTGCTCCTGTGACTGACCAGCATGTCATGGAGTGGGTGGAGGTGTTATCCAACATTGTCTTTATCTTGGACAACATCCGCTCTCCGACACCACTTGAGGAGTCCAGCTCCATCCCACAACATTACTGCTTACGAATCAGTTTATGGAGTCTGTTGGCATCTGCGACCCTCAGCCTGCTCCCCCAGCATGCAACGGCATAGAGGATCGCACTGGCCACAACAGACTGGTAGAAATCCTGAGCATTTTCTGGCAGATGTTGAAGGACTCAGTCGCCTCAAAAGATAGAGACGACTCTGGCCTTTCTGTAAAGTGCTGTGGTGTTTTTAGCCCAGTCCAGTTTATTGTCAATGTGTACTCCAAGGTATTTATAGTCCTCCACAATGTCAACACTGACCCTTGGATTGAACAGGGGTCAAGTGTTTCCTGGTCTTCCTGAAGTCCACTATCAATTCCTTAGTCTTGCCACGTTGAGCTGCAGATGATTCTGCTCACACCACTGACAAGGAGTCGACCACAGCCCGGTACTCTGTCTCATATCCCGTTGATGCATCCAACCACCGCAGAGTCATCAGAAAACTTCTGAGATGGCAGGTCTCTGTGCAGTGGCTGAAGTCTGTGGTGTAGAGGGTGAAGAGGAAGGGGAGGACAGTCCCCTGTGGTGCCCCTGTGTTGCTGATTACCTTGTCAGACACACACTGTGGGAGACGTACATATTGTGGTCTTCCTGTCAGGTAATCAACAATCCAGGACACCAGAGAAGCATCCACCTGCATCGCTGTTAACTTATCACCCAGGAGGGTCGGCCTGATGGTGTTGAAAGCACATTCATTTTCCAGCACAAATCAGTACTGGCTTCATTACTTCTTCCAGTTATGCTCTTGCCTGCCTTCTCCAAGCAACTCAGCCTCCACTCTGCATGCTTTAAATCTGTTGCTCTTCTGCGTTTCAGATCCTCAGCCATGCAGCCCGCCTCCTCTCCTTTCTCCTCCTCACCGTGGTCACTTGGAACCCTGTCCCAGCCTCCATCTTCATCACTACCAGCATGTTGACTCTGGGGTGGGGCTTGTGCAAATCCTGCCACTGCTGAGATTCCTTCTGCTATGATGGGTCATTGGAGTCTAAGTGCCTAACAGTTACATTTATTTCTGTATCTGAATAATCATGTTGGTTTTTTCCACATGATCTTTCCTTATTGAACTGTTTTTGTAGATAAGCTTCAAGCCAGCAGCAACAATACCTAAGCAAAAATATTATCACCAGAAGTGAGAAAGTGTCTGGACTACCTCCAGCTGTGTTGCATGTATTAAAGATAACTTCAGACACTGCTGGTTGTCATGTCTGAAACAGGCTGTACAGTCACACAGATAAAAGACATCAGTCATGTTTCTAATGATATAAATCAACCAGAAAGATTATAAAGACAAAAGCTGTGAGACGCCACTAGAGAAGGATGGCTTGTTATCATTACATGAAGTGATTTAGAATTAATATGTAAGCTTTCAGGGCAGCACTCACAACTTTTTAAACTGATTACCTGATGGTAAGCTTACACAGATATATAACATACAGGTGAACTCTAAGAGGTTATAAGAAGAGAGCTGTGCTTTTACAGAACACAATTTATTTAGATTTTATATTACAATCAGTTTTTATTTATATAAACAAAATAACATTACGAAACTAGAACAAAACTATCTTATTTACAATATAAACTGTTTCTCCCTATTTCCTTTTTCTTCCACCATCTTTGTCTCTCTGCCTCATAGAAAGGAGACTCCTGAAATCCTTCCAGGTCATCTCCTTGGCCATGCCTTGTCCCTGTACAGAGAGTGCACTTTTGAAGGGCAGTAGATATATTTCCCTGCCACTCCAGGGAAACCCGTATGAACATGTGGGCTATTTGGTCCCTGTTTCAGGTCCATGTGGCAGAACCTGCAGAGGCGGCCTGTTTGTTGGGTTTCTGGCCTTTTCCTCTTTTCTCCATCCTTTCTCTGACCTCTTCTGGTGCATCCAGATCCCTTTGGAAAATTCTGTCTGGGCAAATTCCTCAAAGGGCATTTTCGGTTACTGATTCCCTCAGCAGCATAGTTTGATGCACTTGTTGGAACAATAGAACAGAGCACAGGCCCTCTCTGGTAAAATAGTGGACGGTGGATCCGTGTGTCTCATATTGAGACTTGGGCTGTCCACAGGCAAGACAAGTCTTTGTCTGCCTTCTTTTTCCCTCAGGCTGCTGCTGCTGTTGCTTTTCTAAGATGCCCTCCACAATCTTCTCTATTGAGTCAGTGGTGCAGACAGGGCAGGAGGAGGCGGGTTAAAGACGGCAGGCAGGCTCTATGGTGACTGCGGGAACACTAGTTGTTTCACTGCCTTCGTTAATGAGTGCCACAGCTGCTGAGTCTCCAGAAGTTTTTCTGGGCTTGTGTTCAAAGATGAATTGGTGTTGAGAAGCTTAGCCAAGTGCTTCACATAACGGGATATGTGCACCTTGGATGTGGGATGCAGCAGGCTGTTGGGATCTGCAGCAGAACGATGGACCATGTCTGCATAATCTTGATCCACAGCTTCAGGATGTCCTTCTTCCCATGTACTTTTGCAGCAGATCATCTATTGCCTCTTTCATGCGTCGTGTCCAGCGTGTGTGGTCCAGCACAAAACCCGACCACCTGTCTTTATAGGTCCAGTGCACCCAGATTAAACTTTGGGTGTAAGATTCAGATAATTATTTATTAAAAGTTACATATTTTAAATGAGAATAAGAAAGAAAAGTATGTCTTTGTGCCCCTTTTCCCTGTTCATGCCCTATCGGCCCCCTGGCTAAACTTTGCTAGATCCGCCCTGCACAGTTACCAGCCGTCAGCTAGGTAGAAAAGGATCCTGGTGTAGAAGTAATATTAATAAATTCTAACAACAGCTTATCAAGCTTAAACGTGCTGCTGTTGTTCAGCCGCTGGGTTCCTCTTTCTGGCGCGAAGTGGGCCAAAAACAAAGAAGAGAGACGGACTCTCGACAGAAAGCCGATCAGCTGATCATTAAGCAGTTTCACGATTGAAGTAGCAGCAGCAGAGGGAGAGAGAAGAGGCAGTCGCGCTATAGATCGGTTGTTAAACTTAACGCTGGAATGCTTTACAACATTCAGAAATGAACTTACACACTTGCTTTACTTCTCTCTGGGATACTTCCTCGGAGATGAAATGCTGCTTTGTAGCGAGGCTACAAATACACACAGCCGCTGTATCACATGACGCATACTGCTGCAACGTGCTACGGTTATGAGCCGAGTTACGCCGTGTTGCAAGTTTTGTGAGATGCTTTTATGATATTTAATGGATCAGATTACATTTTTTATTTTTCGCCGATATCCGATCCAGTAATTCAGGTCAGTATCGGACCGATATCGATACGTAATATCGGATCGGTCCATCTCTAATTTCCAACACTGAAAAGCACAAAGGTCAACTTTAACATTAAAGGTGTAAAACAAGTACAAGATATTTACAATAAGCAGACCTCAGTGCAAGAAAGTGTCTTTCCAACACTGAAAAGGTCAAAGGTCAACTTTAACATTAAAAGGTGTAAAAACAAGTACAAGATATTTACAATGAGCAGACCTCAGTGCAAGAAAGTGTCTTTCCAACAATGAAAAGGTCAAAGGTCAACTTTAACATTAAAAGGTGTAAAACAAGTACAAGATATTTACAATAAGCAGACTCAGTGCAAGAAAGTGTTTTCCAACACTGAAAGGTCAAAGGTCAACT
Organism: Oreochromis niloticus; assembly: GCF_001858045.2. Classification (NCBI taxonomy): domain Eukaryota; kingdom Metazoa; phylum Chordata; class Actinopteri; order Cichliformes; family Cichlidae; genus Oreochromis; species Oreochromis niloticus. Next base: position 7,288 of record NW_020327770.1, on the reverse strand, counting down.
TTAACATTAAAGGTGTAAAAACAAGTACAAGATATTTACAATAAGCAGACCTCAGTGCAAGAAGTGTTTTCCAACACTGAAAAGGTCAAAGGTCAACTTTAAAGGTGTAAAAGAAGTACAGGATATTTACAATAAGCAGAACTCAGTGCAAGAAAGTGTCTTTCAACACTAAAAAGGTCAAGGTCAACTTTAAAGGTGTAAAAGAAGTACAGGATATTTACAATAAGCAGACTCAGTGCAAGAAAGTGTCTTTCCAACACTGAAAAGGTCAAAGGTCAATTTAAAGGTGTAAAACAAGTACAGGATATTTACAATAAGCAGACCTCAGTGCAAGAAAGTGTATTTCCAACACTGAAAAGGTCAAAGGTCAACTTTAAAGGTGTAAAAACAAGTACAGGATATTTACAATAAGCAGACCTCAGTGCAAGAAAGTGTCTTTCCAACACTGAAAAGGTCAAAGGTGAACTTTAACATTAAAGGTGAAAGTCAAACAATTACAAGATATTTACAATAAGCAGACCTCAGTGCAAGAAAGTGTCTTTCCAACACTGAAAAGGTCAAAGGTCAACTTTAACATTAAAAGGTGGTCAAACAATTACAAGATATTTACATAAGCAGACCTCAGTGCAAGAAAGTGTCTTTCCAACACTGAAAAGGTCAAAGGTCAACTTTAACATTAAAAGGTGTAAAAAGAAGTACAAGACATTTACAATAAGCAGACCTCAGTGCAAGAAAGTGTCTTTCCAACACTGAAAAGGTCAAAGGTCAACTTTAAAGGTGTAAAAACAAGTACGTATATTTACAATAAGCAGACCTCAGTGCAAGAAAGTGTCTTTCCAACACTAAAAAGGTCAAAGGTCAACTTTAAAGGTGTAAAAAGAAGTACACGATATTTACAATAAGCAGAACTCAGTGCAAGAAAGTGTATTTCCAACACTGAAAAGGTCAAAGGTCAACTTTAACATTAAAAGGTGTAAAAAGAAGTACAGACATTTACAATAAGCGACCTCAGTGCAAGAAAGTGTCTTTCCAACACTGAAAAGGTCAAAGGTCAACTTTAAAGGTGTAAAAGAAGTACAGGATATTTACAATAAGCAGAACTCAGTGCAAGAAAGTGTATTTCCAACACTGAAAAGGTCAAAGGTCAACTTTAAAGGTGTAAAAACAAGTACAGGATATTTACAAAAGCAGAACTCAGTGTAAGAAAGTGTCTTTCCAACACTGAAAAGGTCAAAGGTCAACTTTAAAGGTGTAAAACAAGTACAGGATATTTGCAATAAGCAGACCTCAGTGCAAGAAAGTGTCTTTCCAACACTGAAAAGGTTAAAGGTCAAGTTTAAAGGTGTAAAAACAAGTACAGGATATTTACAATGAGCAGACCTCAGTGCAAGAAAGTGTATTCTAACACTGAAAGGTCAAAGGTCATTTAACATTAAAGGTGTAAAACAAGTACAGGATATTTACAATAAGCAGACCTCAGTGCAAGAAAGTGTCTTTCCAACACTAAAAGGTCAAAGGTCAACTTTAAAGGTGTAAAACAAGTACAGGATATTTGCAATAAGCAGACCTCAGTGCAAGAAAGTGTTTTCCAACACTAAAAGGTCAAAGGTCAACTTTAAAGGTGTAAAAACAAGTACAGGATATTTGCAATAAGCAGACCTCAGTGCAGAAAGTGTATTTCCAACACTAAAAGGTCAAGGTCAACTTTAAAGGTGTAAAAACAAGTACAGGATATTTACAATAAGCAGACCTCAGTGCAAGAAAGTGTCTTTCCAACACTAAAAAGGTCAAAGGTCAACTTTAAAGGTGTAAAAACCAGTACAGGATATTTACAATAAGCAGACCTCAGTGCAAGAAAGTGTCTTTCCAACACTAAAAAGGTCAAAGGACAACTTTAAAGGTGTAAAAACAAGTACAGGATATTTGCAATAAGCAGACCTCAGTGCAAGAAAGTGTATTTCCAACACTGAAAAGGTCAAAGGTCAACTTTAACATTAAAAGGTGTAAAAACAAGCACAAGATATTTACAATAAGCAGACCTCAGTGCAAGAAAGGAGGTGGGGGGTACTCACCTTCCACTTCACTGACACACATCAGCATCCAGTTCTCCATGAGAGAGGGGAGGGGGAGAGGGCGATGTACTCACCTTTATTGACGCGCTCGGTTTCAGTGTCCCATGCTTCATCAGAAGAGATGGCGCTCAGGAGAGTGTCATCAAGGCCTCGTTCTCGGGACGTTCAACAATGTAGTCAAGACAGCCTGTAAGGAAACAAGTTTAAAATAACATTAGGAATGTAGTAAACACCCAGTGCTAAAGCTACAGGCTACATTTATATCAGACTGAATGACACTTTACTTGTTCATGTGAGAAGAAAACAAGATGTCAACTATGTCCACATCATTAAGTGAAGCATCCATTTTTAAAAAAGAGCACCAAATCTCTGCCAAGGCAGCTCACTCTGTGCACACTACCCTGTTAAGGTAACAGTATTGTATTTTGTATACGTCCATTTTGTTTATTTGTTCTTTTTAACCTTTATGCAAAGACTGCGTTCGAGTAGGTAATGGATAATAGGTATTGATTTGGAAAGAACTGGGCATGAATACCTTATTATATAAATATTCTACAGTAAATTTATAACTACTTATATTTATAACAGGGGTAGGCAACCTTTTTGATGGCGAGTGCCATTTAAAATTTCCTCAGAAGTCAGTGTGCCATATGATTGCATTAGCAATAAATTTAATAACGCTCTATATTAACAGTTACACATTATATAGAACCACTTTATAGAAGTATATTTGTTTGCAAATGTTGGCAGCTATCAGCGAATAGTTATCAGCTATTTTGAAACAAAAGAAGACACTTTTTATTCATAACAAGAACTCCATAACGGCAAATGAACTGTACAACAGAAATACAAATGCTATTTATGGTCTCTCACAACAATGATAAGAAAAATAAACTGGGCCAATATGGTATGTTTGTTAATACAGAGACACACATGTTAATGTGATCTCTGGTCTCCCACTCAGAGACACAGGTCTCCGAGTGTCCAACATTCAGACAGCTACCTGAGGACACTCATGTGAGAGAAAATCTGCTCACACAGATATGTAGAGCCAAATACTGTCAATAAGGCCTCTGCAATGTTCTGAAGACAGTTAAACTTGTCAGGTAGTGATGTCCAGCAGGTGAAATGCAAGCTCCATGAACATGCACAGCTGTAGATTCCAGCTGCTTCGATGTCCATTAACTGGCATTAACTCAGCCAGTTAATGCCAGACAATCTAGCTGCTCATTAAAGATTTCTGGTTTGATCAGAAATAAAACATTGGTCCATACACCTGAAAGTCCAAAAATGCATTGTGTCTCGAGTCTATGGATGCATTTGGACTAAGACCGGCCCCCAGATATTAAGCCATAAGCCTTTGAATGAAAACAAACGCTGTTGTGACAGTGATGTACACTGTCTTGTTGGTAAATGTATGATTTCTATTCATTTTACGTCAGATAAACTTTGGTTGTAAGCTTTAGATAATTATTTAATAACAGCCAGACATTTAAATGAGAATAAGAAGTATTTCTTTGTGCCCCCTTTCCCTGTTAATGCCCTACCTGGCCCCTGGCAAAACTTTGCTAGACCTGCACAGTTACCAGCTGTCAGCTACGTAGAAAAGGATCTGGTGTTATTTGTCTCTCAGAAACAGTTCATAACTTCCCTTCAACTCATTCATGTCACCTAAAAGGTAAACCTGTTTCTCCATCACCTGTTCAGCTCTGATGATTTAGTAAGGACATCTCCTGGTTTCATCTTCATGTTTCCCTCTCACCAGATATACAAACCGATATCATGACCAGCAGTTTTTACAGCTGTGGCTCCAGCAACATCAGCTGATACTAGATATTAATATTAAATACATTCTAACAACAGCTGACCAGCTTAACGTGCTGCTGTTGTTTAGTGCGACATCCGGCAGTTTCCTCTTTCTGGCGCAAAGTGAGCGATAAACAAACAGAGAGAAAAGCTGATCAGCTGATCATTGATCAGTTTCCGATTGAAGTAGCAACAGGAGAGAGAGAGGGAGGAATGAGAGGAGAAGAAGATGCAGCTGTGCAGCAAAGACACATAACTCCAGCTTTGTGTCTTTTTCCATCCTGGCTGAAGTACGGGACAAACTGTGTTCCTTCTCAGCTCACACGAACGGGTAATAATTTCTCTGAGGCGGGACGATTCCGTTTGTACGGAGGGTTGGCAACTCTACTAACTAACCTTATGATAAATAAGTTCACTATCATAATCATAGCACCCGCCCAGCAGTATATAATTCCGTCATGCTAGCTAGTACGCAGTCGAGTTATTGTAACTGACTGTAAAAAGTCAGCACAACGAAATAACTCACCTAAACTTGGTTTATATCTGACCCAGATAGACTGCAGGTCATTAACTTCTTACCTGAAGTTCAGTTCACCTGACGCTCCGACCGGCGGCTGCCTCGGGTCTCTCTTCTCCTGCCTCCCCTTCCCTCATCCACTGCTGGCCTCCACACTTGTTAATTTTACTGAATCTGTGGAGCTCCGCCATGCCACCACCAAACAACTGAGTTATTTTTACACACCGACCAGCTTCTGGTCAGTCCACCCAAATAATATATATATAATGATCGAGCCACCGAGCAAATGCCTTATGCCGATGGCCAGTCCAGCTACGTCGTGGTGCTATCAGTTAACCCTTCGCGTGCCACGGTGGCGCGTGCTAGGGTTGCGACCCTATTATAACTAACTATCGCATTATGTAGCTGGGAAAGTTATAGTTTATTTAAGTGAAGCCTTTATCCAGAGAGAAATGATGTTGGACCTACGGGGATTGGTTGTTTACATATGGTCTACGTTGCTGTTACCATAGAACCGATTACACATATATGTATATTTGGGTGGGGGGCTTTTTTAGAATGTTAAGCTAATTTTAACCATTTCATTTGAAAAGTGTCAATTTGAAGGCTTTAATCAAAGTAAACCTTTTTTCACATCATACACCAGTCGGTAATAATTCTACACCTCTCCTGGAAATTTAAAGCTACAAGCAATTTACCGGGAAAGTCTTGGAATACACTTATTTTTGATGACATTAAAACTTGATATTCACACTGGAACTTGTTAAATTATTACAGTCATCTGTGACTCTTAAATAATTGAAGAAATTTTTGAAATTTTGTACCAGGTGACTGTCGACGAGTCGGGGTCCACGACGGCCATCTTCAAGCTTGCTGTTATGATGAACATGAGTACAAAGATCCAAAGATGCAGTAGTTGTTGTCGTTTCTAGTAAAATCCGCTTTCTGTAGAATTTCTCCAACCTTATCTATCCACAGCTGAGCTTGGGCAGGTCAAGACAAGTCCAAGAGCAAGTGTAAAGGGACGACTGGAACCTTGTGCAGCATCATATACTACAGCGGGCCGTGGTTACGGTTGCTAACTGCGTGTGCACGTGATAGAACTATATGAATTGAGCCATGGCAATGTAATTACAGTAAAGTTATGGTCATTTATAGTTACTGCCTTTGTTACCCTTTATGTGGGATGTCTAATAACCATGTAGGTCTATCCAGAATAAACACAGATTTAGAAAGCACAGTCCAGTACTGAGATGTTTGCTTGAGTGATAACATTAGCATATGCTAATATTACGTCTTCACATTTTTTTTCAAAGGTAACAAAAACTTAGCGTTCTCGCTACTTACCATGCTGTAATACAGCTATATGCTAGCAGACATTTAACAAATGTTTTTTAAATGCTAGCCGTGCTAATTAGCCTTAGGATTGCTTGAGTCTTGTTTAGCTCTGTTCGTAAGGGAACTTAGGCCCTTAGACATAACATATAGCAAGAACCTATAACGATAATTGACATTTGACCCCTTTGTGATTATAGCAGCTGTGTGTTATGTCATGGCATGTTTTAAAAATGCCACCTGAAATTTATGCAACAGTGCAAGGAGGGGGTTCTTGATTTTGTACTTTCATCTGATGGCCCATGGCGTATGGGTGTAACGGAGAATCAGCCAATCAAATCGCACCGTCTGAGCGCAGGTTCAGTCCTGGTTGGGACAAAGGCTGTGTTACATTATCAAAAGATAAACATCATTTTTAATTTAGTTAATGTGGATAACATTTATTTTTCACTTTGCTTTTTCTTATTATTTGATTATCATTTTTATCATTTAAAATGATCATTTATCATTTTATTTATATTACAGTGTTACGGCCTGTGGAGTATTATGTACCTATACTGTGTAAAGGAATATCTTTATTTATTTATGTATTATTCACATTATTTTATTGTACAATGCTTTGGTGCCACGGGATTTTAGCAGCCTCAATGTCTCACATTCATTGCGCTAACATAAGGTATCTCAGGAAGTTGGAAGCAGGCGTTCACACAGGAAGAGTTAATCTTTTGTCTTCTCCACTGTAAGAGAAGCAAGGGAGTGTGAACTTTCTCTGGGGAAGACCAAAGGTGTGAAAACAGCTGTGTACTGCCTTTTGGTCTGTAGAAGGTGTTTAAAACCCAAGGCTGTTGGGTTCAGCAGAGACTCTGCCGGGTTTAACCACGATGGCTGCTCTCACAAGTAGGTTTTGCTGTTTTTGATGAAAGGATGTTAGCTACATCCTACCGTTGTCTGTAGGCTTTATTTAATGGAAACGTCCACAACAACTGTCACAAAGTATATAACTCGGAATAACTGTATCATTCACAGTTTTGAGATGATACAGACCAGACATACTCTTCAGTTATGCAGACATCCACTTTTAATACAAAGGTTAAAGTTAAAACTATAATTCAGATACATTCTGATGGCATAGAAATTAAGCTTATGCATAATTTCAATAAGGAAGATCTGTAATAAGTCATTTGTCTGCTTCCTGTGGCTGCTAGTTTATATCTATTCAGAATCAGAATCAGAATACTTTATTGATCCCTAGGGAAATTATTTTTCGTTACAGTGCTCCATTATAAACAAACATAACAAAGACAGAATACACTAACTAGAATAGCACAATATATTCAGGTATATATATATATATATACATAAAAGTCACTATTATAAATAGCTGAAAAAACATGTGCAAGAAGGTGTAGCTGTTGCAGTAACAGTGTGTTAAGTGGATGATTGTACAGGGAATGGCCACAGGCAGAATGATTTCCTGTGCGTTCAGTGTGCTTTTCGTAATCTCAGTCTCTCTCAACGTGCTCCTGTGACTGACCAGCATGTCATGGAGTGGGTGGAG
>NW_020327769.1:0-20243 GCF_001858045.2 Oreochromis niloticus | reverse complement strand
TGATTATCCGCAAAACCAATCTAAGGAGCTTGAAAACTGGACTTCTTTAAGTTCTTAGACATTTTTATTCTTCAGTTCAGTGAAGAGTCCCAGATTTGACTTAAAATCTAAATTGGCTGCAGTGTGGAAGTTACTTTTTAGTGTTGTTATATAGACTGGCCACCTTTCTATCCCAGGCTATTTCCAAAAACCAACAACAAAACAAAACTTTTTTTTCTTTAAAGGAATGGCATTTTTAGAGTAGATTAAATAGTAGGTTGAAAGAACATGAAGTTTTTTTCTCATTAAATTGTTTATTTATAGAAGCTGGTTTAGATCACTGGGATGAACAGGCAACCATTGGCTCTCTCTCTCTTCCCTGCTTTCCTGTCTCTCTTCACTGCACTAATTAAGCCAGTAAAATGCCAAAATTGAAAAAATGTTATTTATTACTTAAATACTTTGGGTAATATGAATGCCTTGCCCCCTTTCACATTTTCTAAAGTCATCCAGTGGGCCAGAATGGATCTTTGCCAGACCGATTCTGGGCCTATACAATATGGTGTTACACCATGTTGTAAAAGGCTTTTTAGGTTTTTTTGCAAACAACAAAACCTAAAAATTAAAACTGAAAAAAGACTTGTAAATATATAATAACTAGAGATAGGCAGTAACGTGTTAAAGTAACGCGTTACTGTAATCTGATTAATTTTTTCAAGTAACAAGTTAAGTAAGGGATTACTATTGCAAAAAAAGGAATTAGATTACTGTTACTTGCGTTACTGTGTACTAAACAGGAATTTTGTTGTGAGAGTGTCTCATGACAATAACGTACGAGCCTGTGATGTCCGTGGCAGCAACAGACGTGTAGATCAACAATGGATAATATAGAGTGCGGGAGAGAGTACGACCATGCAGCGTTTAAAACTTGGAATTACTGATATTACTTTGAGTATGATTCCGTAAAAAGTGACAAATACATTAGCATCACGGGAATGTGAAATTCACAGACAAACCACCGGATCCCCCATTGACATGACCGCTGCAGCACAGAGAAACATCCATCCTGCTAAACAGGTGAAATACATTTAAGAACAACAGGACTTAGTGCCACTGAATCTTTGATTTTTCTTATTTTTGCTGTATTTTACTTTACTAAAACAATGAGGGGTGGATCTGGATTTTTGCACAATACAGAAGATTTTGAGGTTGACTACAGCAGAAATGCGGCATTTCTTATGATCATATAGAATCTTTTTTTCTATATGAAGGAAGTTCTACTCAAAAGTCTTGGCAAAATATATGTGGAGGGGGAAAACCCAGATCACTGTGCCAGCAGTGTTGTATTAAAAACCCGTTTACTGAAAAGTATACATACAATGACCTCTCACATGCCAATGTGTATCAAATGCTACCTGGACAATAACTGTATCAGACCTGACTTCTTTATTGTAAAGTGTTTCTGTTATTGAGCCTTCGGAGTTTACAGATAAGCCTGACCTTTATGTTTTCCCTGAAGATACTATCGAGAGGAGAAATATTTTACTGCTATTATTGGCTGCTATTTTTATAATCATCATTACCATTTCATGTTAATAGTGATGTTGCATTCAGATGCATTCAGATGTTCAAATATATGGGGATTATATTAGTCTTTATTACAAATCCAGAAGAACCACTTTAAATTGTTGAGTTGAATCTATAATTTAAAGGCTTTTGAATGTTTTTATATTCTTACACATAGTCTTCAGTGGGTGAAGCACTCAAAGAGCAGGGACAGGAAACACGTCTGCAAGGCATGCTTTTGCAGAAGTGAAACTGAAAGCAGAGTGAGTGCAAGTTAAGAGCAGGGTGTTATTATGCATTTATCGTTGAATTAAGAGCTGATTAAGCCTTAAGTAGTTGTGTTAGATTGAAATAGTTGTTTTATATATTTTACATAGAAGTTAAGATCATTACACACAGGATGGCCTTAGCCTGGTTGCCTAAGTTGAGGTCAACTAAGGTTCAGAAAGCAGAGAGCATCTGTGCACGCACAGACAGACATACACACATACACACACATACAGACACATATAGTTAGAGAGGTCATGACACGTACGCAGTACACAGCACGCACGCGCCCCCGCACGTGCACGCACACACAGATAGACTCATTTAGTAGGTAAGAGTTTATAACTGCAAAGTTTGGGTGCGTACGTGGTAGTCTGTTCCAGGAAGTACACCAGATGTCCCAGAGATGAGCGACAGCGAGGATGGAGACAGGAAGCATCTGCCTTCGAGGCGAAGATGATGTTCTGTTTTAAACTATGTTAAAAGTCATTGTGGTTTTGAGTTGACGTATGCTGTATTAAATCTGCCTAGCAACAGAAAAGGGGGCTGTACTATCTTAACCCTATAAAACCGTTGTCTGAATATGGTAAAGCAGTTCAATACTGATTGGGTTGTTGAACTCACACATGTGTAATTCATTAAAATGCCGTCTAATTGCACACGCCCGGATCAGTGCTTATTTATGGATTCCTCCTCAACATTTTGAACCTTAACAATACCTGTACCTATAGATTTCTTTCCTGGCTCTCCATTGCCCACCAATCGGCTACATAGTCTTTCAAAACCTGATAGGGAGGCAATGGAGTGCTACATCACCGACTCACTAGCTGCAGAGATCATTCTGCCATCCACGTTCCCACTCGGGTGAAGGGTGAAGAACAAGTACCCACTAACGCTGTTGTCCTCCGCTTTTGAGTTATTGCAGGGGGCCACTGTTTTCTCTAACCTGGACCTGTGTAACCACCACCTAGTCAGGATATGCAAAGGAAACCAGTTTGCGTATCTGAGGTATCAGACGAGTATCTCGCCATGTCGTTCACAAATTCACAGATTCACCAATGCTCCCGCCATATTCCAGGGACTGGCAAATGACATTCTGAGAGATTTCATTATCCACTTTGTTTCCTCTCTCTGGATGATATTCTTAATTTCACTAAGAATCTCTCTGACCACATGAACCATGTCATCCTGCAAAATCTCCTGGAGAACCATTTCTTCGTCAAAGGTGAGAAATGTGAGTTTCACATACAAGTGTCATTTCTTGGAATCATAGTGGAGCAGGGGCAGCTCCGGCCCAGAAAAAGGCCGTGGTAGAATGGCCCAAGCCCCAGACTCAGAAGGAGCTGCAACGGTTCCTAAGATTTGCCAATTTCTATAGACGGTTTATTGGAGACTTCAGTAAGGTTGTAGCTCCTTTGACTCAAATTAAGTTAAAAGAAGAAATAAGAAATTCATAAGCTGAAATATCTCATATGGAAGAAATGTTGAGTAATGAATGATGAATTTAAGCTATTTGACTTTGTAGAGCTGTTTTTCAAATATGAAGTTTGTATGACTTAATTTATGTAATCATGTTGAGTGTTTGGGTGCGGCTGATGCATAGCTTGCATGGTTTATATTAATAAAGAGCAGGGACTTTATACTTGGTTGAATTTAGAACTATTAAAAATAATTAAATGAAAGCAATTAACATTTACAAAAGTTCTCAACAACACCTGGAGAACAAGCTAAAAGAAAAGCAAGATATTTATAAAGGTTGTTTTTGTTTTCCCCATATTCATCGTTGATGATTTGACATAGAACATATAACCCTTCCGTGGTCTTAGCGTTTCTCTGCTGCACATCGTTCTGACCCACTGCCAGCCTGTGTTTTCTTGTGTGTGTGTGTGTGTGTGTGTGTGATTGTGTGCGTTTTCCACTCTTTCCGTGTCAAACATAACGGACTCAGGCGCGGACTCACATAAGAGTTCAAGGGTTTATTTACAGCCACCAATGTAAGAGCCAATTAAAGGCTAGTTTTTGGAGAAATATATATTTTGTTGTGTGTATAAGTGTATAATTTCCAGTTAATAGCCAAATACTGTTATGTTAAAGTATAGAATATAGATGCACTTTTTGATATTCTGGGCTTCTGGCACACTGTAATTATGTTCTTACATAATGGGGGAGTCGGATAAGCCAGAAGCAACACAGTTTTTTGACAGAGTCTTGCCGTAATTTAAATTTTCATTAAACATCTTTTTTGAAAGAAAAGTACCTGGTCTTGCTAGCATTTGCCTGTTGCTGGATTGACTCCTAAAGGTGGTACAGAAGAGTGAAAGAGAGCCAGAATGCCGCCATTACAAAAGTTAAAAAAACTAGCTTCACTGGTGACGGGAAAGGTAAGTGACTCATGCTATAGGTGACGTCAAACGCAGAAGATTTGGCAGAAAGAAAGCAAATGGTAGCTTAGAATTTAACAAAAGGGTTTTTTTTCCCAAGCTCCCGTTATTCCAAATATACCAATCAACTGTCATATAATTAACCATATCTTATCATAATTAACCTAATTAACACCCTGGAGGACAGATAATGATGAGATAAGATGAGATGAGATGAGATGGCCTTTATTTGTCAGTTGCAGTTGCCCACAACTGAGATAACAGACCTTGCCGACCGTATATAAAATACACAAACATCACATTGGGAGCCAGATCAGGCTAGGTAGCAAAGGAAAAAACAGTGAAATGAGTAACACAAAGGGATAATCCAGGAATGCACATATATCATCACACCATAACACAATAAAACACAGACAAGCAACATGGGAGAATATTCCAGTGTGCACAGCTGGATCTGGGACCGCTGCAATCTTCCATCGCACCTCCAGCTGATCCGCTGTCCATATCGGATGGGAGGTAAGCATGGGAGGAGGCGTTGGATTTGGGGAAGGGAGGGTGATGGTGAGAGTGTATCAGTATCAGTGTACATGTGTGCGTGCGTGTGTGTGTGTGTGTGTGTGTGTGTGTGTGTATCCTATGTTCAGCTGAGAGAAAGTGTCACCACGCCCGGTTAAGCGAAGGTCAACAGTCTCCAGTGGACCCAGGTGGCCTTGAAGGAGGGACAAAGAGTTCTGACAACAGTCCTGTTTTTCATGGAAGAATTTTTGTTGTTCCAGTCAGCTTTGACCTTGGCAGGCCTTCAGCTGGCGCCAGTGAGATAGCCGCATGAGTGAAGATGGTGAATGTTTGTGTTTAGTGTAAACAACTGCATCGAATTTTTACAGTTTGTCAAATGTCCGTTACTGGTCACCAATTCTCTCAATTCCCGTTCTTCTTCTCCAAGATCTTACCCATTTCAAAACCATGAGCTTCTCCAAGATGTTATCCATATTGCGTTCAATAAACACAGTCTGAGTATTCACAGCCCTGCCCATCGTCTGTCACAGGGGTGTCGAACTCGCCTCGAGGGCCGGTGTCCTGCAGGGTTTACATATCACCCTGGGTCATCACACCTGAATCAAATGATTAGTTCATTCCCGGGCCTCTGGAGAACTTCAAGACATATTGAGGAGGTCATTTGGCATTTAAATCAGCTGTGTTGCATCAAGGACACATCTAAATCCTGCAGGACACCGGCCCTCGAGGCCTAGAGTCGACACCCCTGGTCTATCATGTCGGCCATCCTTGTGGGATTTTGAACAGCTGTAGCCGCTTCTTGTTCTTCGATAAGCCAGGGCTGAGCCAGCTCCAATCAGCCAGAACTCTGTTATCGTGTTTCTGAATTGGTAGATGTCATTCAATGTCCACAATTGAGAGTGTCGCCAGACACAGGATGCAAAACAACCATCGAGTATCCGGCAGCAAACGTCTCAGCAGGACAATCGGACTCTCCCAAGCCCAGGAGGGTTTCAATTTCGTTACGGGGCCAGTTGATCAAATCCATAATTTTTTCGGTTTTAGAGAACAAGACTGAGAGACTCTTTGAGGGTTAGAGTTAGACGAGACTAGACACAGACATAGAAGCAGCAGGGAAGACAAGGGAAGGAGAGGGTGAAAGATGCGTCCGCCTCCTCCGAGAGCCAAAGAAAAGAGTGGGGAGAGTTTAGACGCTCTCCAAGATTACATCGACCAGTGCTCCGAGGGTGTAGTTATGAAGAAGGTCCAAAGCGCATCTTCCCCGGCAAAAAATGAGATCCCGTCGGCAGACTCCCCCGGCACAACATCACCTGCCGGCAAACACATTACTGACTTCCTGGAGTCAATTGGCATGCGAATCTCCAGCTCGTTGTCCCTGGTGTAGATTTTACACCAGGAAATTAAATCCCTGAGAGAATCCCTGGAGTTCAACCAGCAGCAGGTGGAAACGCACGCTCCTGGCTGAAAACGCCATGCTATGGGAGTCAGTCAAGTCTCTGACCGAGAATGTGACCAAACTTAACATAGAAAATAAGAAAATAAAAGAGACTGTTATTGATCTGCAAGCCTGCAAGCATGAGAGATAACCTTGTGTTTTCTAGTATCACAAAATCTGCCAGTGAGGACACAGAAGCAATGTTGAGAGGCTTCATTAAAACCCACCTGAAGCTACCAGAGGACGCCGTGAAGAACATCACTTTTGATCAAATCCATCGTATTACGGCTATTCTGCTTTGGCTCTCGGAGGAGGCGGACGCACTTTTCTCCTCTCCCTTATCTTCCCTGCTTCCCTGCTTATGTCCTTGTCTAGTCTTGTGTTTTTTGTCTTTCACTCCCTGGAACACTCTCTCACAGTCTGTATCTAAAACCTAAAGAGAACTATGGATTTGATCAACTGGTCTCTGAATGCTATTGACACGAGAAGTCTGGGCTCGGGAGAGCCCGAGTGCCCTGGAGGGACCTTCCCTGCCGGATACGCGATGGACGGGTGGCAGACATGGAGGATCGCGTGCCTGGCGGGACTGTCGATCGAGGACGCTGAAGATATCTACCTATTCGGAACCATGATAACAGGGTTCTTGCTGATCGGAGCTGGCCTGGCCCTGGCTTATCAGAGAATTAAGAAAGCGGAACCGGCTGTCCAAACCGCCACAAAGCTGCCCGCTGAGATTGACTTGATGGGACGAGGTGCGGGTTTTGAGAAAGGGCTCACAGACAGGGACATGGTCAAGAGCTTGGAGGCAATAGCGGCTGCAGTGAATACTCAGAATAACATCTCTGAGCGGATATTGGGACACATCAGGGAAGAATCCGCTCAAATCAACAACTATGGGCGGAAGTTGGAATACATCACGGATCAGTTGGCTGCGGTCGCGAGGTCTCAGAATCTGCTCTGTGAGCAAAAGAGTGACAAGATCTCGGATTCGAAGGTAAATAACATCATGGAAAAACTCGCAGCTATCCAACGGATGATGGAGGGACCAGTGTCGGAGTGCTAAAAGAAACAGCTCGAAATTCTCATGAGTTGGTTGGAAGACAATTGCTATCATAATCTGGCTACCCCTCCGGCGCCAGCTGCGGGCTCAAGGCTGGAGCCGATCAAAACAATCCCTGATAACGACTATGTTGAGACTGTTCCTTCCCATCCCATGCAAGGCCACCTGGGTTGGCTGGAAGACTGTTTACTTAGCCTGGCAGGGCGAAGGACACTGTCTCAGCTGAACTCTGGACACGCACACACATACATATACTGATACTGATAAGCACTCACCGACGCATCACCCTCCCTACCCCGGATCCAACGCCACCTCCAACGCTTACCTCCCCTCTGATGTGGACATCGGGTCAGCTGGAGGCGCAGTCGAACGATTGCAGCGGTCCCAGATCAGATGTACACACTGGAACTCTTTCCCATGTTGCTCGTCTGTGTTTATTAGTGTGTTGATATCTGTGCATTCCTGTATTATCCTTTTGTGTTACACATTTCGATGTTTTTTCCTCGCTACCTAGCCTGACCTGTCTCCCCAATGTGATGTTGTGTAATGTATGTACGGTCGGCAAGGTCTGTCATCTCGGTTGCGGGCAAAAGACCTGCAACTGACAAATAAAGGCTATCTCTCATCTCTCTCTCTCATCTAAGAGAACCGGGAGACCGGGAGACCACATCCTATTGTGGCCAAATTCCACCACTTCAAACAGAGGGAGCAGGTAAAGAGGTGCGGTAGGGACCTGAAAGGAACGGATTTCAGCGTGAACGACGCAAAAGAGATCGTGGAACAACGCAAGGTCCAGTTCCCAATTTGACGCAACTTCATCCAGAAGGGCTTCCGTGCCGCGCTGTGGATTCGGCTCTATGTGGACAGACAGCTTTACCGCAACCCCGGAAGGGTTCCGGAATGTTCGGAATTCCGGAATGCGCCAAGGTTCCGGAATGTTCGGAACTCCGGAATGCGCCTAGGTTCCGGAATGTTCGGAATTCCGGAATGCGCCAAGGTTCCGGAATGTTCGGAACTCCGGAATGCGCCTAGGTTCCGGAATGTTCGGAATTCCGGAATGCGCCAAGGTTCCGGAATGTTCGGAATTCCGGAATGCGCCAAGGTTCCGGAATGTTCGGAATTCCGGAATGCGCCTAGGTTCCGGAATGTTCGGAATTCCGGAATGCGCCAAGGTTCCGGAATGTTCGGAATTCCGGAATGCGCAAAGGTTCCGGAATGTTCGGAATTCCGGAATGCGCCTAGGTTCCGGAATGTTCGGAATTCCGGAATGCGCCAAGGTTCCGGAATGTTCGGAATTCCGGAATGCGCCTAGGTTCCGGAATGTTCGGAATTCCGGAATGCGCCAAGGTTCCGGAATGTTCGGAATTCCGGAATGCGCCTAGGTTCCGGAATGTTCGGAATTCCGGAATGCGCCAAGGTTCCGGAATGTTCGGAACTCCGGAATGCGCCAAGGTTCCGGAATGTTCGGAATTCCGGAATGCGCCAAGGTTCCGGAATGTTCGGAACTCCGGAATGCGCCTAGGTTCCGGAATGTTCGGAATTCCGGAATGCGCCAAGGTTCCGGAATGTTCGGAACTCCGGAATGCGCCTAGGTTCCGGAATGTTCGGAATTCCGGAATGCGCCAAGGTTCCGGAATGTTCGGAACTCCGGAATGCGCCTAGGTTCCGGAATGTTCGGAATTCCGGAATGCGCCAAGGTTCCGGAATGTTCGGAATTCCGGAATGCGCCAAGGTTCCGGAATGTTCGGAATTCCGGAATGCGCCTAGGTTCCGGAATGTTCGGAATTCCGGAATGCGCCAAGGTTCCGGAATGTTCGGGCTTTTTTAACACTAGGTTTACTATCCTGCGCAAATTTGCGTAACTTCCCTAAACCCAATACCCCCTAGAATTACTGGCTTTTTTATTTTCTGGTGCAAGTCCCGAGGTGTTAAGCACCCCTGCTGAGATTTTCACAGGTCGTCAGCTTGTTTCTCCTACAGCTTTTGTTGTGCAAACCACCCATTATCCTTGAGGCCTGGCACATTTGCATTTGCTCACTCAGAGTTGCTCAGATCCAAGGCAGGCCAAACCTCTGTGTTACAACTTTCAGAAATGCCTGGTAGAAATGCTTCAACTTACTCATGAGATTTTGACCACATTTTTTGCGGAAGTCACAACTATACTGAATGCACAACCGTTGTTGCCAGCTGCAAGAAATGCTTGGTAGGGAACATCTGTTCCCTACCAAGGTTCGTTTCAAAGTTTGTAACACTTTGAAATAAAACAGACTTGTGTACCCATATATTGTGAATGTCTGTAGGTTGTAAGACAGAGGTTTGGCCTGCCTTGGATCTAAGTAAACAAATGCCAATGTTGCACAAACACAAACACACACACACACACACACACACAGCAAATCTGCATTTATTTGTCCCACAAGTGGAAAATCTGCATTGTCATTGCAAAAAAGTGGACAGAGCACAGTATAGAAAGTGCACTATACAAACAATCTGGAAACATAAATATGGACACGTGTATTAAAAAATATTGGTGTATGTATACACACACACACACACACATATCTATCTATCTACGTGTGTGTGTGTGTGTGTGTGTATGATATAGATGTGTCTGTGTGTATAACTAGACTTTATGCATATTATATAAGGTGTGGCTATATAAATATATAAATATATGTACAACTCTGTGTATATATGTTTATGGACAGGCATGCAGGCAGGTAAGGAAGGAAAGGAGCCTTGCAGGGAAGGAAAAACTTGAATCTCTCATGGTTAGGGGTTGGGGGAGGGTGTGTTTGCACAACAAAAGCAGGAGAACAATGGAGCTGACGACCTGTGAAAATCTCAGCGGGGTGCCAAGAGGTGTTAAGGTCGGGGGGAATTTACGCAAATTTGCGCAGGCCAGTAAATCTAGTAGTAGGGACTTGCACCAGGGAAAAAAGGCTCAGTAATTCTAGTGTTAAGAATGTTAAGCTAATTTTAACCATTTCATTTGAAAAAAGTGTCAAATTTGAAGGCTTTAAATTAAAGTAACACCTTTTTTCACATTCATACACCAGTCGGTAATAAATTCTAAAGCATACAAGCAATTTACCGGGAAAAGTCTTGGAATACACTTATTTTGATGACGTTAAAACTTGATATTCACACTGGAACTTGTTAAATTATTATAGTCATCTAGTGACTCTTAAAATAATTGAAGAAATTTTTGAAATTTTGTACCAGGTGACTGTCGACGAGTCGGGGTCCACGACGAGCCATCTTCAAGCTTTGCTGTTATGATGAAACATGAGTACAAAAGATCCAAAGATGCAGTAGTTGTTGTCGCTTTCTAGTAAAATCCGCTTTCTGTAGAAATATTCTCCAAACGTTATCTATCCACAAGCTGAGCTTGGAGCAGGTCAAGACAAGTCCAAGAGCAAGTGTAAAGGGACGACTGGAACCTTGTGCAGCATTCATATACCTACAGCGGGCCGTGGTTACGGTTGCTAACATGCGTGTGCACGTGATAGAACTATATGAATTGAGCCCATGGCAATGTAATTTACAGTAAAGTTATGGTCATTTATAGTTACTGCCTTTGTTACCCTTTATGTGGGATGTCTAATAACCATGTAGGTCTATCCAGAAATAAACACAGATATTAGAAAGCAGCAAGTCAGTACCTGAGATGTTTGCTTGAGTGAATAACATTAGCATATGCTAATATTACGTCTTCACATTTTTCTTTTCAAAGGTAACAAAAACTTAGCGTTCTCGCTACTTACCATGCTGTAATACAGCTATATGCTAGCAATGACATTTAACAAATGTTTTTTAAAATGCTAGCCGTGCTAATTAGCCTTAGGATTGCTTGAGGTCTTGTTTCCAGCTCTAGCTGTCGTAAGGGAACTTAGGCCCTTACGACATAACATATAGCAAGAACCTATAACGATAATTGACATTTGACCCCTCTTTGCGATTATAGCAGCTGTGTGTTATGTCATGGCATGTTTTTAAAAATGCCACCTGAAATTTATGCAACCAGTGCAAGGAGGGGGGTTCTTGATAGTTTTGTACTTTCATCTGATAAGGGCCCATCGCGTATGGGTGTAACGGAGAATCAGCCAATCAAATCGCACCGTCTGAGCGCAGGTTCAGTCCTGGTTGGGACAAAGGCTGTGTTACATTATCAAAAGATAAACATCATTTTTAATTTAGTTAATGTGGATAACATTTATTTTTCACTTTGCTTTTTCTTATTATTTGATTATCATTTTTATCATTTAAAATGATCATTTATCATTTTATTTATATTACAGTGTTACGGCCTGTGGAGTATTATGTACCTATACTGTGTAAAGGAATATCTTTTATTTATATTTATGTATTATTCACATTATTTTATTGTACAATACTTTGGTGCCACGGGATTTTAGCATGCCTCAATGTCTCACACATTCATGCCGCTAACATAAGGTATCTCAGGAAGTTGGAAGCAGGCGTTCACACAGGAAGAGTTAATCTTTTGTCTTCTCCACTGTAAGAGGAAGCAAGGGAGTGTGAACTTTTCTCTGGGGGAAGACCAAAGGTGTGAAAACAGCTGTGTACTGCCTTTTGGTTCTGTAGAAGGTGTTTAAACCCAAGGCTGTGTTGGGTTCAGCAGAGACTCTGCCTTGGGTTTAACCCACGATGGCTGCTCTCACCAAGTAGGTTTTGCTGTTTTTGATGAAAGGATGTTAGCTACATCCTACCGTTGTCTGTAGGCTTTATTTAATGGAAACGTCCACAACAACTGTCACAAAGTATATAACTCGGAATAAACTGTATCGTCACAGTTTTGAGATGATACAGACCAGACATACTCTTCAGTTATGCAGACATCCAACTTTTAATACAAAGGTTAAAGTTAAAACTATAATTCAGATACATTCTGATGGCATAGAAAATTAAGCTTATGCATAATTTCAATAAGGAAGATCTGTAATAAGTCATTTGTCTGCTTCCTGGTGGCTGCTAGTTTATATCTATTCAGAATCAGAATCAGAATACTTTATTGATCCCTAGGGGAAATTATTTTTCGTTACAGTGCTCCATTATAAACAAACATTAACAAAGACAGACAATACACTAACTAAGAATAGCACAATATATTCAGGTATATATACATAAAAGTCACTATACATAAAAGTCACTATTAATAAATAGCTGAAAAAGAACATGTGCAAGAAGGGTGTAGCTGTTGCAGTAAACAGTGTGTTAAGTGGATGAGTTGTACAGGGAGATGGCCACAGGCAGGAATGATTTCCTGTGTCGTTCAGTGGTGCTTTTCGGTAATCTCAGTCTCTCACTCAACGTGCTCCTGTGACTGACCAGCATGTCATGGAGTGGGTGGGAGGTGTTATCCAACATTGTCTTTATCTTGGACAACATCCGCCTCTCCGACACCACCTTGAGGGAGTCCAGCTCCATCCCCAGAGGAAGGGGGAGAGGACAGTCCCCTGTGGTGCCCCTGTGTTGCTGATTACCTTGTCAGACACACACTGTGGGAGACGTACATATTGTGGTCTTCCTGTCAGGTAATCAACAATCCAGGACACCAGAGAAGCATCCACCTGCATCGCTGTTAACTTATCACCCAGGAGGGTCGGCCTGATGGTGTTGAAAGCACATTCATTTTCCAGCACAAACTCAGTACTGGCTTCATTACCTTCTTCCAGTTATGCTCTTGCCTGCCTTCTCCAAGCAACTCAGCCTCCACTCTGCATGCTTTAAATCTGTTGCTCTTCTGCGTTTCAGATCCTCAGCCATGCAGCCCGCCTCCTCTCCTTTCTCCTCCTCACCGTGGTCACTTGGAACCCTGTCCCAGCCTCCATCTTCATCACTACCAGCATGTTGACTCTGGGGTGGGGCTTGTGCAAAATCCTGCCACTGCTGAGATTCCTTCTGCTATGATGGGTCATTGGAGTCTAAGTGCCTAACAGTTACATTTATTTCTGTATCTGAATAAATCATGTTGGTTTTTTCCACATGATCTTTCCTTATTGAACTGTTTTTGTAGATAAGCTTCAAGCCAGCAAGCAACAATACCTAAAGCAAAAATATTATCACCAGAAGTGAGAAAGTGTCTGGACTACCTCCAGCTGTGTTGCATGTATTAAAGATAACTTCAGACACTGGTTGTCATGTCTGAAACAGGCTGTACAGTCACACAGATAAAAGACATCAGTCATGTTTCTAATGATATAAATCAACCAGAAAGATTATAAAGACAAAAGCTGTGAGACGCCACTAGAGAAAGGATGGCTTGTTATCATTACATGAAGTGATTTAGAATTAATATGTAAGCTTTCAGGGCAGCACTCACAACTTTTAAAACTGATTACCTGATGGTAAGCTTACACAGATATATAAACATACAGGTGAACTCTAAGAGGTTATAAAGAAGAGAGCTGTGCTTTTACAGAACACAATTTATTTAGATTTTATATTTACAATCAGTTTTATTTATATAAACAAAATAACATTACGAAACTAGAACAAAACTATCTTATTTACAATATAAACTGTTTCTCCCCTATTTCCTTTTTCTTCCACCCATCTTTGTCTCTCTGCCTCATAGAAAGGAGACTCCTGAAACTCCTTCCAGGTCATCTCCTTGGCCATGCCCTTGTCCCTGTACAGAGAGTGCACTTTTGAAGGGCAGTAGATATATTTCCCTGCCACTCCAGGGAAACCCGTATGAACATGTGGGCTATTTGGTCCCTGTTTCAGGTCCATGTGGCAGAACCTGCAGAGGCGGCCTGTTTGTTGGGTTTCTGGCCTTTCCTCTTTTTCTCCATCCTTTACTCTGACCTCTTCTGGTAGCATCCAGATCCCTTTGGAAAATTCTGTCTGGGCAATTCCTCAAAGGGCATTTTCGGGTTACTGATTCCTCAGCAGCATAAGTTTGATGCACCTTGTTGGAACAATAGAAACAGAGCACAGGCCCTCTCTGGTAAAATAGTGGACGGTGGATCGTGTGTCTCATATTGAGACTTGGGCTGTCCACAGGCAAGACAAGTCTTTGTCTGCCTTCTTTTTCCCTCAGGCTGCTGCTGCTGTTGCTTTTCTAAGATGCCCTCCACAACCTTCTCTATTGAGTCAGTGGTGCAGACAGGGCAGGAGGAGGCGGGTTAAAGACGGCAGGCAGGCTCTATGGTGACTGCGGGAACACTAGTTGTTTCACTGCCTTCCGTTAATGAGTGCCACAGCTGCTGAGTCTCCAGAAGTTTTCTGGGCTTGTGTTCAAAGATGAATTGGTGTTGAGAAGCTTAGCCAAGTGCTTCACATAACGGGATATGTGCACCTTGGATGTGGGATGCAGCAGGCTGTTGGGATCTGCAGCAGAACGATGGACCATGTCTGCATAATCTTGATCCACAAGCTTCAGGATGTCCTTCTTCCCATGGTACTTTTGCAGCAGATCATCTATTGCCTCTTTCATGCGTCGTGTCCAGCGTGTGTGGTCCAGCACAAAACCCGACCACCTGTCTTATAGGTCCAGTGCACCCAGATTAAACTTTGGGTGTAAGATTCAGATAATTATTTATTAAAAGTTACATATTTTAAATGAGAATAGAAAGAAAAGTATGTCTTTGTGCCCCCTTTTCCCTGTTCATGCCCTATCGGCCCCCCTGGCTAAACTTTGCTAGATCCACCCCTGCACAGTTACCAGCCGTCAGCTAGGTAGAAAGGATCCTGGTGTAGAAAGTAATATTAAATAAATTCTAACAACAGCTTATCAAGCTTAAACGTGCTGCTGTTGTTCAGCCGCTGGTTCCTCTTTCTGGCGCGAAGTGGGCCAAAAACAAAGAAGAGAGACGGACTCTCGACAGAAAGCGATCAGCTGATCATTAAGCAGTTTCACGATTGAAGTAGCAGCAGCAGAGGGAGAGAGAAGAGGCAGTCGCGCTATAGATCGGTTGTTAAACTTAACGCTGGAATGCTTTACAAACATTCAGAGATGAACTTACACACTTGCTTTACTTCTCTCTGGGATAACTTCCTCGGAGATGAAATGCTGCTTTGGTAGCGAGCTACAAATACACACAGCCGCTGTATACATGACGCATACTGCTGCAACGTGCTACGGTTATGAGCCGAGTTACGCCGTGTTGCAAGTTTTGTGAGATGCTTTTATGATATTTAATGGATCAGATTACATTTTTATTTTTCGCCGATATCCGATCCAGTAATTCAGATCAGTATCGGACCGATATCGATACGTAATATCGGATCGGTCCATCTCTAATTTCCAACACTGAAAAGCACAAAGGTCAACTTTAACATTAAAAGGTGTAAAACAAGTACAAGATATTTACAATGAGCAGACTCAGTGCAAGAAAGTGTCTTTCCAACACTGAAAAGGTCAAAGGTCAACTTTAACATTAAAAGTGGTCAACAAGTACAAGATATTTACAATAAGCAGACCTCAGTGCAAGAAAGTGTCTTTCCAACACTGAAAGGTCAAAGGTCACTTGAAAGGTGTAAAAGAAGTACAGGATATTTACTGTCAGGGGAAAATTCCCAAATAGAAGGCTGCCAAAGTAAAACAGAGATACAGTGAGACAATATAATCAATCACATGTACATGGGTGAGCGTCTCAAGAGACAGTCACACCAGTATCTTCTTTATGCAGTTTATATAGGCATGTAGGTTACACAGCAGACGGAGGCAGTCTCCGCCTGTTCTCAGAATATAGATTGCTTAACTGACAAATGCATATCTTACTAATCATTCTGTCCGAACTATACTAAACGTCTGCTTAAGTGGCATTTTCCGTTGCTCTTTGCACAGGAACTTGTCTTCACAGGCATTTGATAAGCATAGGCAAGGTTTCATGTTTTATCAGGGTGAATCGTCATTCAGAGTTTACACAATCACAAGCAAAGCATATTTGAATAATAAACAAAATCTTTTCACATTTCCCTCCTGTTGTTTAACTTTCACACTAGTTAAAACACCATTGGTTTATTATCTGTGCATGATTTCTTGCAGCGCATTTTTAATCAGCACGTCATACATTGGTGTATCACAGCATTTCAGTGTCAGGGGGATTTATCATCATCTTCGTCATGGCAGTGTCAGGTATGCCTGACATGAACTGCAACAACTTTATTAATCATTGATTGTGCACATGGCAAAATACAAGAAGTAAAACAACAGAGTAGGAGTAGAAGAACTCCTACAAAAACCAGTCCTTTTATTAATAAGAGATTTCCAGGAACATCAACAGCCAGGTAAGCCAATCTTCAGTGTTCGTGACATAGTCCTGTTGCTGAGCGTCCCTGAGTTGTTTCAGCGTGCGTAAGGCGTCGGTCATGTTGGAAGAGTGAACATTATCTGGAATGTATGTACAGCATGTGTTGTTAAGAGTATACAGAGTCCTCCTTTTCAGCCAGAATCATGTCCAGTGCGACTCGGTGTTGCATCACAGTTATGCGCAGGGCATCAATCTCTTCATTTTGTTGATTGTTGATTTGCACGAGGCATTCAGGAACAGTCCAAAGCGGTAATCCAAAGTTTCAATCCTAAAATGTTCTTCCGGTGCCCACCCATGGAAAGTGAGTGGAGGACCTTTTGTCCGGTGGTCCAAGCTTAAATCCCTCTGGCACATCACTGCCAAGATGGGGTCATGTGTTGCACTGCGGAGACGTTCGTCGTCGTCTTGTAGTCTGAGAGATATTTACAGCTGACATCCTGAAGTGTGGTCTGAAATGAAGATGGGGCACAGGTGCCGTCCATCCGGGTGCAGTATGAAGTAGGCATGTTGTCCACACAGCCAGGCCATTCCTGCACCAGTAGTGCCGTTGCTGGCGCAGACGTGTTTACAGGTGCGCCCTCCGTTGGCTGTGGTTGGTTACAGTTGGTGGTGTCGCTAGGGTCTGTTACCGTCGTCTTGTCGGTAGCACATGGAGTGGTTCTTCTCTGGGTTTGGTCCAAGAACACTGGGAAGTGACGGACGTGCTCCGATTCGTCACGTTGAAGTTGATCCAGAAGAGCTGGTCACACGTTCCGTTGTCAAGTCCACGTTTTCGACGGTGATTACCTCGTATTGGGGTGGTCCCTGAAACATACTAAAGAAGTTAAGCGCATAGATGACAGAGCTGTCTCATCAATGATGATTTCTTATGTTGATAGCCATGCCCGTGAAGCTGGCAGCGCACTTGGCTTGTGTTTATTCATGTAGTTTCCATAAAAAGTGGGATGTGTTGAAGTGCATGGCATGTGGGAGCAGACGTAACATGCAGTGTATTAGGCTCTCCCTAGTCCTGTCATGTACGTAGCGGTACATGCGTTATTCATCCATGGGTGAATTGGTCTTGTGTCATGTCACGGAGGTGTGATTGTCATGCGTCCATCTCGTCCGTAGATGGGCGTTCGTTCTGTACCACCTCTAGAAACATGAGGAGTCCTGCTGAGGTAGAGGACAGCCACGAGGACAACAGGAGTCTTCATGGCGACCAAACACACCAGGTCCTCAGGTGAGTAGACTACTGGCAAAAGCAGGGCGGGATATACCCGATCAGCCCTCCTTCACCAGTCAGATCACTGAGGGTAGGGGTGCCGGCGCCTAGGGGTCTGGGCTGTCACTCACTTTCTTGCAGTGGCTTGGTGAATCCAAGATGGTCTTTCTGCTATCTTACAGGCAGTTGGTGTGGTGATAAGCACTTGGT
Source organism: Oreochromis niloticus (assembly GCF_001858045.2). Lineage (NCBI taxonomy): Eukaryota > Metazoa > Chordata > Actinopteri > Cichliformes > Cichlidae > Oreochromis > Oreochromis niloticus. The sequence continues at coordinate 2,341 of NW_020327769.1, read as the reverse complement.
ATGGCCTTCCCAACGGGGCGAGCTCCAATTTTTCTATGGAGAATCGAATCAGGACAATCACCTGGCTCAACCTGCAAGATACTGGAGAAGATTCAGAAGGCAGTTTATTGTTCAAAACAATATCTTGTTTTCTAGTAGCTTCGACATCCATTCTGCTAGTGTAGTTTCTCTGATTGATTTATCTAAAGGTTACTTTGATGGCAGTGGAAATGGTCTGCCATGAATGATTCAAAGGTGTAAGTTTTTGAACCTTGTTAATTTCATCCACATTTTACTAGGCCCATGCACTCTGGCACGCCTTCCTGTTCTTCATACTTCTAAGCCCTGTTTTATTGGCCGTTTGTCCTTTCTACTAGGCCGGCACTTGAGGAGAAAGCACAGTGATATTTGTGCTGAATCCTAGTGCTTCAGAGACTTGCTGATTACCTCATTGACAAAGTGTGCCCCATATCGATCTTATCAGAGGGGGAGCCATTTGGAATAAATGGTTACATAAGCATTTTGCTACTGAAATGCATCTGCTTCTTTACTGGATAGATTCTGGCCATTTTGAGAATACGTCTATGATCACTAGAGCGTATTTTGAGCCTTGGCATTCATTTAGTTCAATAAAATCCATGTGGATTGTGTGGAAAGGATGAGGTGGTGTGGGAAAATGACCTCTCTTTGGTCTAAGATTCCCTTATACATTGTGTTTTTGGCAAATCATGCATGTTCTGACAAATTCTTTGCTGAAGTTTTGAAATTTAGAGTGTAAAAGTGTTTTGGAGATTATATCTCCTATCCCTCCTGTTGACGCATGGAGAGTAACTCCATGTGTCACTAAGGCTGCTGTTTTGTGTAGAGATTTTGGAAGTATTATCCTATACTGCTGATTCACTGCTGATTTACTGTGAGTGAGTTACACTGTTTCACGACATTTCATACTGCCGAGTTATGAAGAGAATATTGTATTCAGAGAGTAGGGGCCTCTCTCTTTTTTTTGTGATAGTAAAGAGAACAGAGCACATGCCACGGGAGCGTCACCCCACCCTTGTGGAAGCAGAAAACAGGGAGCCAAGGTCATAACTCAGGCTCACAAAGAGTCAGAAAGAATGTGAATACTTAGTTTTGTGGCTGTGGCGCATTTTGTATAGCTTTTTTCTTTGTTTAGTAGCTTTCTGCCTTCACCTGAGGGTGTGCCCTAAGCATGTGACTTCAGGTCTCCATAATTGGAGTTTATTTAAAGATAAATAAGATGATTTCATATATTGCTCGCAGATCATGCACTAGACGATATGTTGCAGTATTAGCCTGCTTCAACACTTAAACAAACATCACTCTTTGTTTTATTATTATTGTTATTATTATATCCTGTCTCAAAACGAAAATGAAATTGTAGTTGTTCTTGCTGAGAAACACAAAACCTCTCTTTTTTTTTTTTTTTTTTTTTTCAAAACAGACCTAAGTTTTAATTTCTCAGCCTTGTCACATAAAACAAAACAGATAACCCAGCTCTCAGCTGGCTCTGGACTTATCATCATCAAGGACACATGGTGAGAGCTACTTCAGAAGTTACAGTGCTCATCACTCAAGCAACATTTAAAAAACAAAAGAACAAAAACAAACTCAGCACACTGCACAGAGAACAACAACAAGACATAACTGAAGATGTTGTTCTTGTTTGTTCTCCTTGAATTTTAGAATAAAGTTATTACATCTGCATTAGTAAATCATATGCCTAATCATTCTGTGCCACTGTGATCCACAAGTATGATCACAGATTTATTCATTTTTCAAACCAACAAAACAAAAACAAAGACAAAAAACAAATTGCCGATGGCATGAAGGCTTTACACACATGAGTCAAGACACAGAAAGAAAAGAAAAAGCTGCTACCAAACAGAGCAGAAGTGTGAGGAAAAAACTGAGCTCACAGACAGCTGCATGTGTGACTTTAATATGCAGCTTCTGCTCTAAAAAACAAATAAAATGTAACTTGCTCATCAGCTTGGTAGTGTCCACATATTTAATTCATTTTATTCAGCTTCTCAAACCTGTAGCTTTAGCTGTTGTATTCAGGTTTGGCTCATTAGTTGTTAGTATAGGTTGCTCTTCATCTTAACAAAGTCTCATCTAAGATGACAGGTTTACAAGCAGGTCAGGTGTCTCTATGCACCTGATTAGTGTAGTTATTTCTTATTTTCTTCTCTATATCATTGTACTGAGTTTGAGCAAACTTAAGCTTGAATCAGACTACTTTTAACAATCTTCCACTCACATCATAACTGACTGAAGTGCCTCTTCCTATTAATAGTATGTCATTATTAATGTTATCATTGTATTGTTTTTCCTTTTTATA
>NW_020327768.1:0-10569 GCF_001858045.2 Oreochromis niloticus | reverse complement strand
TATTTACAATATAAACTGTTTCTCCCCTATTTCCTTTTTTCTTCCACCCATCTTTGTCTCTCTGCCTCATGAAAGGAGACTCCTGAAACTCCTTCCAGGTCATCTCCTGGCCATGCCCTTGTCCTGTACAGAGAGTGCACTTTTGAAGGGCAGTAGATATATTTCCCTGCCACTCCAGGGAAACCCGTATGAACATGTGGGCTATTGGTCCCTGTTTCAGGTCCATGTGGCAGAACCTGCAGAGCGGCCTGTTTGTTGGGTTTCTGGCCTTTTCCTCTTTTTCTCCATCCTTTCCTCTGACCTCTTCCTGGTAGCATCCAGATCCCTTTGGAAAAATTCTGTTGGGCAATTCCTCAAAGGGCATTTTCGGGTTACTATTCCCTCAGCGCATAAGTTTGATGCACCTTGTTGGAAACAATAGAAACAGAGCACAGGCCCTCTCTGGTAAAAATAGTGGACGGTGGATCCGTGTGTCTCATATTGAGACTTGGGCTGTCCACAGGCAAGACAAGTCTTTGTCTGCCTTCTTTTTCCCTCAGGCGCTGCTGCTGTTGCTTTTCTAAGATGCCCTCACACAATCTTCTCTATTGAGTCAGTGGTGCAAGACAGGGCAGGAGGAGGCGGTTAAAGACGGCAGGCAGGCTCTATGGTGACTGCGGAACACTAGTTGTTCACTGCCTTCCGTTAATGAGTGCCACAGCTGCTGAGTCTCCAGAGTTTTTCTGGGCTTGTGTTCAAGATGAATTGGTGTTGAGAAGCTTAGCCAAGTGTTCACATAACGGGATATGTGCACCTTGGATGTGGGATGCAGCAGGCTGTTGGGATCTGCAGCAGAACGATGGACCATGTCTGCATAATCTTGATCCACAAGCTTCAGGATGTCCTTCTTCCCATGGTACTTTTGCAGCAGATCATCTATTGCCTCTTTCATGCGTCGTGTCCAGCGTGTGTGGTCCAGCACAAAAAACCCGACCACCTGTCTTTATAGGTCCAGTGCACCCAGATTAAAACTTTGGGTGTAAGATTCAGATAATTATTTATTAAAAGTTACATATTTTAAATGAGAATAAGAAAGAAAAGTATGTCTTTGTGCCCCCTTTTCCCTGTTCATGCCCTATCGGCCCCCCTGGCTAAACTTTGCTAGATCCGCCCCTGCACAGTTACCAGCCGTCAGCTAGTAGAAAAGGATCCTGGTGTAGAAAGTAATATTAAATAAATTCTAACAACAGCTTATCAAGCTTAAACGTGCTGCTGTTGTTCAGCCGCTGGGTTCCTCTTTCTGGCGCGAAGTGGGCCAAAACAAAGAAGAGAGACGGACTCTCGACAGAAAAGCGATCAGCTGATCATTAAGCAGTTTCACGATTGAAGTAGCAGCAGCAGAAGGAGAGAGAAGAGGCAGTCGCGCTATAGATCGGTTGTTAAACTTAACGCTGGAATGCTTTACAAACATTCAGAAATGAACTTACACACTTGCTTTACTTCTCTCTGGATAACTTCCTCGGAGATGAATGCTGGTTTGGTAGCGAGGCTACAAATACACACAGCCGCTGTATCACATGACGCATACTGCTGCAACGTGCTACGGTTATGAGCCGAGTTACGCCGTGTTGCAAGTTTTGTGAGATGCTTTTATGATATTTAATGGATCAGATTACATTTTTTATTTTTCGCCGATATCCGATCCAGTAATTCAGGTCAGTATCGGACCGATATCGATACGTAATATCGGATCGGTCCATCTCTAATTTCCAACACTGAAAAGCACAAAGGTCAACTTTACATTAAAGGTGTAAAACAAGTACAAGATATTTACAATAAGCAGACCTCAGTGCAAGAAAGTGTTTTCCAACACTGAAAAGGTCAAAGGTCAACTTTAACATTAAAAGGTGTAAAAACAAGTACAAGATATTTACAATGAGCAGACCTCAGTGCAAGAAAGTGTCTTTCAACACTGAAAAGGTCAAAGGTCACTTTAACATTAAAAGGTGTAAAAACAAGTACAAGATATTTACAATAAGCAGACCTCAGTGCAAGAAAGTGTATTTCCAACACTGAAAAGGTCAAAGGTCAACTTTAAAGGTGTAAAAAGAAGTACAGGATATTTACAATAAGCAGAACTCAGTGCAAGAAAGTGTCTTCCAACATGAAAAGGTCAAAGGTCAACTTTAACATTAAAGGTGTAAAAACAAGTACAAGATATTTACAATAAGCAGACCTCAGTGCAAGAAAGTGTATTTCCAACACTGAAAAGGTCAAAGGTCAACTTTAAAGGTGTAAAAAGAAGTACAGGATATTTACAATAAGCAGAACTCAGTGCAAGAAAGTGTCTTTCCAACACTGAAAAGGTCAAAGGTCAACTTTAACATTAAAAGATGGTCAAACAAGTACAAGATATTTACAATAAGCAGACCTCAGTGCAAGAAAGTGTCTTTCCAACAATGAAAAGGTCAAAGGTCAACTTTAACATTAAAAGGTGTAAAAACAAGTACAAGATATTTACAATAAGCAGACCTCAGTGCAAGAAAGTGTATTTCCAACACTGAAAAGGTCAAAGGTCAACTTTAAAGGTGTAAAAAGAAGTACAGGATATTTACAATAAGCAGAACTCAGTGCAAGAAAGTGTCTTTCCAACACTGAAAAGGTCAAAGGTCAACTTTAACATTAAAAGATGGTCAAAACAAGTACAAGATATTTACAATAAGCAGACCTCAGTGCAAGAAAGTGTCTTTCCAACACTGAAAAGGTCAAAGGTCAACTTTAAAGGTGTAAAAACAAGTACAGTATATTTACAATAAGCAGACCTCAGTGCAAGAAAGTGTCTTCCCAACACTAAAAAGGTCAAAGGTCAACTTTAAAGGTGTAAAAAGAAGTAAAGGATATTTACAATAAGCAGAACTCAGTGCAAGAAAGTGTCTTTCCAACACTGAAAAGGTCAAAGGTCAATTTAAAGGTGTAAAAACAAGTACAGGATATTTACAATAAGCAGACCTCAGTGCAAGAAAGTGTATTTCCAACACTGAAAAGGTCAAAGGTCAACTTTAAAGGTGTAAAAACAAGTACAGGATATTTACAATAAGCAGAACTCAGTGCAAGAAAGTGTCTTTCCAACACTGAAAAGGTCAAAGGTCAACTTTAAAGGTGTAAAAAGAAGTACAGGATATTTACAATAAGCAGACCTCAGTGCAAGAAAGTGTCTTTCCAACACTGAAAAGGTCAAAGGTCAACTTTAAAGGTGTAAAAAGAAGTACAGGATATTTACAATAAGCAGAACTCAGTGCAAGAAAGTGTCTTTCCAACACTGAAAAGGTCAAAGGTCAACTTTAAAGGTGTAAAAACAAGTACAGGATATTTACAATAAGCAGAACTCAGTGCAAGAAAGTGTCTTTCCAACACTGAAAAGGTCAAAGGTGAACTTTAACATTAAAAGGTGGTCAAACAATTACAAGATATTTACAATAAGCAGACCTCAGTGCAAGGAAGTGTCTTTCCAACACTGAAAAGGTCAAAGGTCAACTTTAACATTAAAAGATGGTCAAACAAGTACAAGATATTTACAATAAGCAGACCTCAGTGCAAGAAAGTGTCTTTCCAACACTAAAAAGGTCAAAGGTCAACTTTAAAGGTGTAAAAAGAAGTAAAGGATATTTACAATAAGCAGAACTCAGTGCAAGAAAGTGTCTTTCCAACACTGAAAAGGTCAAAGGTCAACTTTAAAGGTGTAAAAAGAAGTACAGGATATTTACAATAAGCGAACTCAGTGCAAGAAAGTGTCTTTCCAACACTGAAAAGGTCAAAGGTCAACTTTAAAGGTGTAAAAACAAGTACAGGATATTTACAATAAGCAGACCTCAGTGCAAGAAAGTGTATTTCCAACACTGAAAAGGTCAAAGGTCAACTTTAAAGGTGTAAAAACAAGTACAGGATATTTACAATAAGCAGACCTCAGTGCAAGAAAGTGTCTTTCCAACACTGAAAAGGTCAAAGGTCAACTTTAACATTAAAAGATGGTCAAACAAGTACAAGATATTTACAATAAGCAGACCTCAGTGCAAGAAAGTGTCTTTCCAACACTGAAAAGGTCAAAGGTCAACTTTAAAGGTGTAAAAACAAGTACAGTATATTTACAATAAGCAGACCTCAGTGCAAGAAAGTGTCTTTCCAACACTAAAAGGTCAAAGGTCAACTTTAAAGGTGTAAAAAGAAGTACAGGATATTTACAATAAGCAGAACTCAGTGCAAGAAAGTGTCTTTCCAACACTGAAAAGGTCAAAGGTCAACTTTAAAGGTGTAAAAAAAGTACAGGATATTTACAATAAGCAGACTCAGTGCAAGAAAGTGTATTTCCAACACTGAAAAGGTCAAAGGTCAACTTTAAAGGTGTAAAAAAAGTACAGGATATTTACAATAAGCAGAACTCAGTGCAAGAAAGTGTCTTTCCAACACTGAAAAGGTCAAAGGTCAACTTTAAAGGTGTAAAAACAAGTACAGGATATTTACAATAAGCAGACCTCAGTGCAAGAAAGTGTCTTTCCAACACTGAAAAGGTCAAAGGTCAACTTTAAAGGTGTAAAAACAAGTACAGATATTTACAATAAGCAGACCTCAGTGCAAGAAAGTGTCTTTCCAACACTGAAAAGGTCAAAGGTCAACTTTAAAGGTGTAAAACAAGTACAGGATATTTACAATAAGCAGACCTCAGTGCAAGAAAGTGTCTTTCCAACACTGAAAAGGTCAAAGGTCAACTTTAAAGGTGTAAACAAGTACAGATATTTACAATAAGCAGACCTCAGTGCAAGAAAGTGTCTTTCCAACACTGAAAAGGTCAAAGGTCAACTTTAAAGGTGTAAAAACAAGTACAGATATTTACAATAAGCAGACCTCAGTGCAAGAAAGTGTCTTTCCAACACTAAAAAGGTCAAAGGTCAACTTTAAAGGTGTAAAAAAAGTACAGGATATTTACAATAAGCAGAACTCAGTGCAAGAAAGTGTCTTTCCAACACTGAAAAGGTCAAAGGTCAACTTTAAAGGTGTAAAAAGAAGTACAGGATATTTACAATAAGCAGAACTCAGTGCAAGAAAGTGTCTTTCCAACACTGAAAAGGTCAAAGGTCAACTTTAAAGGTGTAAAAACAAGTACAGGATATTTACAATAAGCAGACCTCAGTGCAAGAAAGTGTATTTCCAACACTGAAAAGGTCAAAGGTCAACTTTAAAGGTGTAAAAACAAGTACAGGATATTTACAATAAGCAGAACTCAGTGCAAGAAAGTGTCTTTCCAACACTGAAAAGGTCAAAGGTCAACTTTAAAGGTGTAAAAACAAGTACAGGATATTTACAATAAGCAGACCTCAGTGCAAGAAAGTGTTTTCCAACACTAAAAGGTCAAAGGTCAACTTTAAAGGTGTAAAAAAGTACAGGATATTTACAATAAGCAGACCTCAGTGCAAGAAAGTGTCTTTCCAACACTAAAAGGTCAAAGGTCAACTTTAAAGGTGTAAAACAAGTACAGGATATTTACAATAAGCAGACCTCAGTGCAAGAAAGTGTCTTTCCAACACTAAAAGGTCAAAGGTCAACTTTAAAGGTGTAAAAACAAGTACAGGATATTTACAATAAGCAGACCTCAGTGCAAGAAAGTGTATTCCAACACTAAAAGGTCAAAGGTCAACTTTAAAGGTGTAAAAACAAGTACAGGATATTTGCAATAAGCAGACCTCAGTGCAAGAAAGTGTATTTCCAACACTAAAAAGGTCAAAGGTCAACTTTAAAGGTGTAAAAACAAGTACAGGATATTTACAATAAGCAGACCTCAGTGCAAGAAAGTGTATTTCCAACACTGAAAAGGTCAAAGGTCAACTTTAAAGGTGTAAAAACAAGTACAGTATATTTACAATAAGCAGACCTCAGTGCAAGAAAGTGTATTTCCAACACTAAAAAGGTCAAAGGTCAACTTTAAAGGTGTAAAAAGAAGTACAGGATATTTACAATAAGCAGAACTCAGTGCAAGAAAGTGTCTTTCCAACACTGAAAAGGTCAAAGGTCAACTTTAAAGGTGTAAAAACAAGTACAGGATATTTACAATAAGCAGAACTCAGTGCAAGAAAGTGTCTTTCCAACACTGAAAAGGTCAAAGGTCAACTTTAAAGGTGTAAAACAAGTACAGATATTTACAATAAGCAGACCTCAGTGCAAGAAAGTGTCTTTCCAACACTGAAAAGGTCAAAGGTCAACTTTAACATTAAAAGATGGTCAAACAAGTACAAGATATTTACAATAAGCAGACCTCAGTGCAAGAAAGTGTCTTTCCAACACTGAAAAGGTCAAAGGTCAACTTTAAAGGTGTAAAAACAAGTACAGGATATTTACAATAAGCAGACCTCAGTGCAAGAAAGTGTCTTTCCAACACTGAAAAGGTCAAAGGTCAACTTTAAAGGTGTAAAAAAAGTACAGGATATTTACAATAAGCAGAACTCAGTGCAAGAAAGTGTCTTTCCAACACTGAAAAGGTCAAAGGTCAACTTTAAAGGTGTAAAACAAGTACAGGATATTTACAATAAGCAGACCTCAGTGCAAGAAAGTGTCTTTCCAACACTGAAAAGGTCAAAGGTCAACTTTAAAGGTGTAAAACAAGTACAGATATTTACAATAAGCAGACCTCAGTGCAAGAAAGTGTCTTTCCAACACTGAAAAGGTCAAAGGTCAACTTTAAAGGTGTAAAACAAGTACAGATATTTACAATAAGCAGACCTCAGTGCAAGAAAGTGTCTTTCCAACACTAAAAGGTCAAAGGTCAACTTTAAAGGTGTAAAAAGAAGTACAGGATATTTACAATAAGCAGAACTCAGTGCAAGAAAGTGTCTTTCCAACACTGAAAAGGTCAAAGGTCAACTTTAAAGGTGTAAAAAAAGTACAGGATATTTACAATAAGCAGAACTCAGTGCAAGAAAGTGTCTTTCCAACACTGAAAAGGTCAAAGGTCAACTTTAAAGGTGTAAAAACAAGTACAGGATATTTACAATAAGCAGACCTCAGTGCAAGAAAGTGTTTTCCAACACTGAAAAGGTCAAAGGTCAACTTTAAAGGTGTAAAAACAAGTACAGGATATTTACAATAAGCAGAACTCAGTGCAAGAAAGTGTCTTTCCAACACTGAAAAGGTCAAAGGTCAACTTTAAAGGTGTAAAAACAAGTACAGGATATTTGCAATAAGCAGACCTCAGTGCAAGAAAGTGTCTTTCCAACACTGAAAAGGTCAAAGGTCAACTTTAAAGGTGTAAAAACAAGTACAGGATATTTACAATAAGCAGACCTCAGTGCAAGAAAGTGTCTTTCCAACACTGAAAAGGTCAAAGGTCAACTTTAAAGGTGTAAAACAAGTACAGGATATTTACAATAAGCAGACCTCAGTGCAAGAAAGTGTATTTCCAACACTGAAAAGGTCAAAGGTCAACTTTAAAGGTGTAAAAACAAGTACAGTATATTTACAATAAGCAGACCTCAGTGCAAGAAAGTGTATTTCCAACACTAAAAAGGTCAAAGGTCAACTTTAAAGGTGTAAAAAGAAGTACAGGATATTTACAATAAGCAGAACTCAGTGCAAGAAAGTGTCTTTCCAACACTGAAAAGGTCAAAGGTCAACTTTAAAGGTGTAAAAACAAGTACAGGATATTTACAATAAGCAGAACTCAGTGCAAGAAAGTGTCTTTCCAACACTGAAAAGGTCAAAGGTGAACTTTAACATTAAAAGGTGGTCAAACAATTACAAGATATTTACAATAAGCAGACCTCAGTGCAAGAAAGTGTCTTTCCAACACTGAAAAGGTCAAAGGTCAACTTTAACATTAAAAGATGGTCAAACAAGTACAAGATATTACAATAAGCAGACCTCAGTGCAAGAAAGTGTCTTTCCAACACTGAAAAGGTCAAAGGTCAACTTTAAAGGTGTAAAAACAAGTACAGTATATTTACAATAAGCAGACCTCAGTGCAAGAAAGTGTCTTTCCAACACTAAAAAGGTCAAAGGTCAACTTTAAAGGTGTAAAAAGAAGTACAGGATATTTACAATAAGCAGAACTCAGTGCAAGAAAGTGTCTTTCCAACACTGAAAAGGTCAAAGGTCAACTTTAAAGGTGTAAAAAGAAGTACAGGATATTTACAATAAGCAGAACTCAGTGCAAGAAAGTGTCTTTCCAACACTGAAAAGGTCAAAGGTCAACTTTAAAGGTGTAAAAACAAGTACAGGATATTTACAATAAGCAGACCTCAGTGCAAGAAAGTGTCTTTCCAACACTGAAAAGGTCAAAGGTCAACTTTAACATTAAAAGATGGTCAAACAAGTACAAGATATTTACAATAAGCAGACCTCAGTGCAAGAAAGTGTCTTTCCAACACTGAAAAGGTCAAAGGTCAACTTTAAAGGTGTAAAAACAAGTACAGTATATTTACAATAAGCAGACCTCAGTGCAAGAAAGTGTCTTTCCAACACTAAAAAGGTCAAAGGTCAACTTTAAAGGTGTAAAAAGAAGTACAGGATATTTACAATAAGCAGAACTCAGTGCAAGAAAGTGTCTTTCCAACACTGAAAAGGTCAAAGGTCAACTTTAAAGGTGTAAAAAGAAGTACAGGATATTTACAATAAGCAGAACTCAGTGCAAGAAAGTGTCTTTCCAACACTGAAAAGGTCAAAGGTCAACTTTAAAGGTGTAAAACAAGTACAGGATATTTACAATAAGCAGACCTCAGTGCAAGAAAGTGTATTTCCAACACTGAAAAGGTCAAAGGTCAACTTTAAAGGTGTAAAAACAAGTACAGGATATTTACAATAAGCAGACCTCAGTGCAAGAAAGTGTCTTTCCAACACTGAAAGGTTAAAGGTCAACTTTAAAGGTGTAAAAACAAGTACAGGATATTTACAATAAGCAGACCTCAGTGCAAGAAAGTGTCTTTCCAACACTGAAAAGGTCAAAGGTCAACTTTAACAGTAAAGGTGTTCAAACAAGAACAGATATTTACAATAACAGGGCTCGCAAAATTTCAAAGTCTCTGGTAGCCCTTCGGGCAGGCACTCTTCAGTTTTTGGTAGCCCAAAATAAATTTAAGTAGCCCGAATAAAAAAGAGAGCAATTTTTTAATGTTCTGTTTCCTTTACAATATATAGATTAAAGTATAATATTGTAAAGGAATAATATAATATATAATATCATACATTATACATTAAAGTATAATATTGTAACGGAAACAAATTTATCAGAAAATTGTTTAAAATACAAATCACAACAACTGTATAAAAATTACAATCATCAACTCAAATACTTGTTTCTAATTGAACAGAAATTTCTATGAACTTGCAAGAACTGTGTAGAACATGAATCAGTCTGTGTCAGATCCTGAATCTGAAATTTCCACTGAAGTCAAGGGTAAGAGGTAAGGGGAACCAAGATCGAGGCCATTTGCTTTTTGAAGTTTGCAAAAACTGCTAAATTTGGCCAATGGTGGTTCACTCTTTGCAACATAGTACGCTTTTGAAAGATTTTTCAGGACTTCTGCTTCTGCTTGGTTTATTTTTTGCAATTGCTGTTTGTTCTGGGAAAGATATTGCAGACTGGGCAATAATGCATTTCTTGCATTTCTCATGGGTTCTGATGGGGTCTTTCTTCAAATTACTGGTCCCAGTTACAAAGGCGCTTGTCGACTCAAATGAAATGAAACTCACGACACACCCGGCAGAACATTATGTTATTTAGCTCGTCATATTCCAGCCACATAAATTCTTTTGTCCATGAAACCAAAAAAGCTGAGCTTTCTTTTTGCCTCATAGTCTGATTTGTCATAACTTTTTGAACTCTGCCTCCTGACATCTGACCCACGTTAACACATGGACTGAACATACACACACCCACAATGGACAACCGTACCCTCAACACACAATAATAACATGGACTGAACCACCACTCACAACCACTAGCACTTTATACAGCCTCTGTAGAAATTATCCCACCCTCACTTATCTAACTGCACTACTGTATAGCTCTGTGTAAATAATCATTCTGTACATACAATAATTTTTAACCTTACAACTGTTTACAACTTGCATAGTTCCCATTTCTGTATAGCTGTATAACTCAGATTTCTGTAAAGTTTTTTATTTCATATTCTGTATAGTTTTTCATATTTATATCCTGTTCATATCCTGTACATAGCTTGTACTCACTACAGCCTGTACATACCTATAGTTATAGAATATTCACAACATACTTCATACCGTGTACATTATAACATACCATAATGACCCATTCTGTAATATACTTGCATATCTATATTATTGCTAATATATATTGTATATATCTATATCACTAAAGCACTTCTGGATGGATGCAAACTGCATTTCGTTGCCCTGTACCTGTGCATGTGCAATGACAATAAAGTTGAATTCTATTCTATTCTATTCTTTTCCGTTTTGTGGTAGGCTTTTTTTGGCTGTGCCTTCTTCACCCTGACCTGTCTTATTTGGCTCAGCAGAACTACAGTGAGTGCAGAATTATTAGGCAAATGAGTATTTTGTCCACATCAT
>NW_020327767.1:0-23435 GCF_001858045.2 Oreochromis niloticus | reverse complement strand
AGGCGAATCTGGCATTGATATATTGACATCACAGCAGAGAGGTGAGTCTGGTATTTCTATTTGACATCACAGGAGAGAGACCAGACTGGAATGATTTTTGACATCACAGCAGAGTGACGAGTCTGGTATTGAAATTTGACATCAAAGTAGAGAGATAAGTCTTGTATTGATATTTGTCATCACGTCATAGACACGCCAGGCGGGCCGCGATTGCTTATAAGTCACAAAATTTCACGCCCTGACATTGGCGATCGCTAATACGTCGCGTCACAGACACGCCCGGCGAGCGGCGATTGCTAATAAGTTATGTCACAGACACGCCCAACTATTGGCGATTGCTTATACGTCACATAACAAACACGGCCTGCGAGTGAAGATTGCTGATAAGTCACATCACTTTCACGCCGTGACATTGGCGATCGCTTATACGTCACGTCAGAGACACGCCCTGTGATGGGCGATCACTCATACTTCACGTCAGACACACCCCGTGTGAGGGGCGATTACTTATAAGTTATGTCACAGACACGCCCAACTATTGGCGATTACTTATACGTCACATAACAAACACGGCCTGCGAGTGAAGATTGCTGATAAGTCACATCACAGTCATGCCCTGAGATTGGCAATCGCTAATAAGTCACGTCACAGAAACGCCCGGTGAGCGCCGATTGCTGATAAGTCACAAAACAGTCACGCCCTGACATTGGCGATCACTAATACGTCACGTCATAGACACGCCGGGCGAGCCGCGATTGCTGATAAGTCACAAAACAGTCACGCCCTGACATTGGCGATCGCTAATATGTCACGTTACAGACACGCCCGGCGAGCGGCGAATGCTGATAAGTTATGTCACAGTCACGCCCTGACATTGGGGATCACTAATACGTGACGTCACAGACATGCCCGCCTAGCGGCGATTGCTGATAAGTTATGTCAAAGACACGCCCAACTATGGGCGATTGCTCATACGTCAAATAAGAAACACGCCCGGCGAGCGGCGATTGGTGATAAGTTATGTCACAGTCACGCCCTGAAATTGGCGATAGCTAATACGTCACGTGACAGACACGCCCGGCTAGCGGTGACTGCTGATAAATCACATCAGAGACACGCTCTATGATCGGCGATCACTCATACTTCACCTCAGACACACCCCGTGAGAGCTATTTGACATCACAGCAGAGAGACGGGTTTGGCATTGATTTTTGACATCACCTTAAAGAATCTACTCTGGCATTGATAATTGACATCACAGTAGAGACGCAAGTCTGGTGTTGATATTTGACATCACAGCAGAGACACGAACCTGGAATTGATGTGTGACATCACAGCAGAGAATCTACTCTGGCACTGATATGTGACATCACAGCAGAGACGCGAGTCTGGCATTGATATTTGACATCACAGCAGAGAGTCGAGTCTGGAATTAATTGTTGATATCACAGCAGAGAGACGAGTCTAGAATTGCTATTTGAAATCAGCAGAATCAAGATTCTCGTTTTGATATTTGACATCACAGCAGAGACTCCAGTCTGGTATTGATGTTTGACATCACAGCAGAGAGTCAAGTCTGGTAGTGGCATTTGAAATAACAGTAGAAACACCAGTCTGGCATTGATATTTGAAATCACAGCAGAGAGACAAGTCTGGTATTGATATTTGACATCACAGCAGAGATTCATGTTTGGCATTGATATTTGAAATCACAGCAGAGAGGCGAATCTGGCATTGATATTTGACATCACAGCAGAGAGGTGAGTCTGGCATTGATATTTGACATCACAGCAGAGAGGTGAGTCTGGTATTGATATTTGACATCAAAGCAGAGAGATAAGTCTTGTATTGATATTTGTCATCACATCAGAGACACGCCCTGTGCTCGGCGATAGCTCATACTTCACGTCAGACACACCCCGTGTGAGTGACGATTGCTGATAAGTTATGTCACAGACACGCCCAACTACTGGCGATTGCTCGTACGTCACATAACAAGCACGGCCTGCGAGTGGCGATTGCTGATAAGTCACAAAACAGTCACGCCTTGACATTGGCGATCACTAATACGTCACGTCATAGACACGCCCGGCGAGTGGCGATTGCTTTTAAGTCACGTCAGAGACACGCCCTGTGACCGGCGATCACTCATACTTCACGTCAGACACACCCCGTGTGAGTGGCGATTGCTGATAAGTTATGTCACAGACGCGCCCAACTACTGGCGATTGCTCGTACGTCACATAACAAGCACGGCCTGCGAGTGGCGATTGCTGATATGTCACAAAACAGTCACGCCTTGACATTGGCGATCGTTAATACGTCACGTCACAGACACGCCCGGTAAGCGGCAATTGCGGATAAGTCACGTCAGAGACACGCCCTGTGATTGGCGATCACTCATACTTTACGTCGGACACTCCCCGTGTGAGCAGCGATTGCTGATAAGTTATGTCACAGACACGCCCAACTACTGGCGATTGCTCATACGTCACATAACAAACACGGCCTACGAGTGGCGATTACTGAAAAGTCACATCACAGTCACGCCCTGACATTGACGATCTCTAATAAGTCACGTCACAGACACGCCCGGTGAGCGCCGATTGCTGATAAGTCAAAAAACAGTCACGCCCTGACACTGGCGATCGCTAACACGTGACGTCATAGATAAGCCGGGCGAGCCGCGATTGCTGATAAGTAACAAACAGTCAAGCCCTGACATTGGCGATCGCTAATACGTCGCGTCACAGACACGCCCAACTATGTGCGATTGGTCATACGTCACATAACAAACACGCCCGGCGAGCGGCGATTGCTGATAAGTTATGTCAAAGACAAGCCCAACTATGGGCGATTGCTCATACGTCACATAACAAACACGCCCGGCGAGCGGCGATTGCTGATAAGTTATGTCAAAGACAAGCCCAACTATGGGCGATTGCTCATACGTCACATAACAAACACGGCCTGTGAGTGGCGTTTGCTGATAAGTCACATCACAGTCACGCCCTGAAATTGGCGATCGCTAATACGTCACAGACACGCCCGGCGAGCGGCGATTGCGGATAAGTCAGGTCAGAGACACGCCCTGTGATCGGCGATCACTCATACTTCACGTGGGACACACCCCTTGTGAGCAGCGATTGCTGATAAGTTATGTCACAGACACTCCCAACTACTGGCGATTGCTCATACGTCACATAACAAACACAGCCTGCGAGTGGCGATTACTGACAAGTCACATCACAGTGACGCCCTGACATTGACGATCTCTAATAAGTCACGTCACAGACACGCCCGGTGAGCGCCGATTGCTGATAAGTCACAAAACAGTCACGCCCTGACATTGGCGATCGCTAATACGTCACGTCATAGACACGCCGGGCGAGCCGCGATTGCTGATAAGTCACAAAACAGTCACGCCCTGACATTGGCGATCGCTAATATGTCACGTTACAGACACGCCCGGCGAGCGGCGAATGCTGATAAGTTATGTCAAAGACACGCCCAACTATGGGCGATTGCTCATACGTCAAATAACAAACACGCCCGGCCAGCGGCGATTGCTGATAAGTTATGTCACAGTCACGCCCTGACATTGGGGATCGCTAATACGTCACGTCACAGACACGCCCGCCTAGCGGCGATTGCTGATAAGTTATGTCAAAGACACGCCCAACTATGGGCGATTGCTCATACGTCAAATAAGAAACACGCCCGGCGAGCGGCGATTGGTGATAAGTTATGTCACAGTCACGCCCTGAAATTGGCGATAGCTAATACGTCACGTGACAGACACGCCCAGCTAGCGGTGACTGCTGATAAATCACATCAGAGACACGCTCTATGATCGGCGATCACTCATACTTCACCTCAGACACACCCCGTGAGAGCTATTTGACATCACAGCAGAGAGACGGGTTTGGCATTGATTTTTGACATCACCTTAAAGAATCTACTCTGGCATTGATAATTGACATCACAGTAGAGACGCAAGTCTGGTGTTGATATTTGACATCACAGCAGAGACACGAACCTGGAATTGATGTGTGACATCACAGCAGAGAATCTACTCTGGCACTGATATGTGACATCACAGCAGAGACGCGAGTCTGGCATTGATATTTGACATCACAGCAGAGAGTCGAGTCTGGAATTAATTGTTGATATCACAGCAGAGAGACGAGTCTAGAATTGCTATTTGAAATCAGCAGAATCAAGATTCTCGTTTTGATATTTGACATCACAGCAGAGACTCCAGTCTGGTATTGATGTTTGACATCACAGCAGAGAGTCAAGTCTGGTAGTGGCATTTGAAATAACAGTAGAAACACCAGTCTGGCATTGATATTTGAAATCACAGCAGAGAGACAAGTCTGGTATTGATATTTGACATCACAGCAGAGATTCATGTTTGGCATTGATATTTGAAATCACAGCAGAGAGGCGAATCTGGCATTGATATTTGACATCACAGCAGAGAGGTGAGTCTGGCATTGATATTTGACATCACAGCAGAGAGGTGAGTCTGGTATTGATATTTGACATCAAAGCAGAGAGATAAGTCTTGTATTGATATTTGTCATCACATCAGAGACACGCCCTGTGCTCGGCGATAGCTCATACTTCACGTCAGACACACCCCGTGTGAGTGACGATTGCTGATAAGTTATGTCACAGACACTCCCAACTACTGGCGATTGCTCATACGTCACATAACAAACACAGCCTGCGAGTGGCGATTACTGACAAGTCACATCACAGTGACGCCCTGACATTGACGATCTCTAATAAGTCACGTCACAGACACGCCCGGTGAGCGCCGATTGCTGATAAGTCACAAAACAGTCACGCCCTGACATTGGCGATCGCTAATACGTCACGTCATAGACACGCCGGGCGAGCCGCGATTGCTGATAAGTCACAAAACAGTCACGCCCTGACATTGGCGATCGCTAATATGTCACGTCACAGACACGCCCGGCGAGCGGCGAATGCTGATAAGTTATGTCACAGACACGCCCTGACATTGGCGATCACTGATACGTGACGTCACAGACATGCCCGCCTAGCGGCGATTGCTGATAAGTTATGTCAAAGACACGCCCAACTATGGGCGATTGCTCATACGTCAAATAACAAACACGCCCGGCCAGCGGCGATTGCTGATAAGTTATGTCACAGTCACGCCCTGACATTGGGGATCGCTAATACGTCACGTCACAGACACGCCCGCCTAGCGGCGATTGCTGATAAGTTATGTCAAAGACACGCCCAACTATGGGCGATTGCTCATACGTCAAATAAGAAACACGCCCGGCGAGCGGCGATTGGTGATAAGTTATGTCACAGTCACGCCCTGAAATTGGCGATAGCTAATACGTCACGTGACAGACACGCCCGGCTAGCGTTGATTGCTGATAAATCACATCAGAGACACGCTCTATGATCGGCGATCACTCATACTTCACCTCAGACACACCCCGTGAGAGCTATTTGACATCACAGCAGAGAGACGGGTTTGGCATTGATTTTTGACATCACCTTAAAGAATCTACTCTGGCATTGATAATTGACATCACAGCAGAGAGACGGGTTTGGCATTGATTTTTGACATCACCTTTGAGAATCTGCTCTGGCATTGATAATTGACATCACAGCAGAGACGTGAGTCTGGCATTGATATTTGAATTCACAGCAGAGACACGAGTTTGGTATTGCTATTTGACATCACAGCAGTGAGAACAATCTGGTATTGATATTTGAAATGGCAGTAGAGGCGAATCTGGCATTGATATGTGACATCACAGTAGAGATGCAAGTCTGGTTTTTATATTTGACATCACAGCAGAGAGTCGAGTCTGGTGTTGATATTTGACATCACAGCAGAGAGTCGAGTCTGGTGTTGATATTTGACATCACAGCAGAGACACGAACCTGGAATTGATGTGTGACATCACAGTAGAGATGCGAATCTGGTATTGATATTTGACATCACAGCAGAGAGGCGAATCTGGTATTGATATTTGACATCACAGCAGAGATTCATGTCTGGCATTGATATTTGAAATCACAGCAGAAAGGTGAATCTGGCATTGATATTTGACATCACAGCAGAGAGGTGAGTGTGGTATTGATATGTGACATCACAGCAGGGAATCTATTTTGGTATTGCTATTTGACATCTCAGGAGAGAGATAAGTCTGGAATTGATTTTTGACATCACAGCAGAGTGACGAGTCTTGTATTGATATTTGACATCACGTCAGAGACACGCCCTGTGCTCGGTGATAGCTCATACTTCACGTCAGACACACCCCGTGTGAGTGGCGATTGCTGATAAGTTATGTCACAGACACGCCCAACTATTGGCGATTGCTCATACGTCACATAACAAACACGACCTGCGAGTGGCGATTACTGATAAGTCAAATCACCGTCACGCCCTGACATTGGCGATCTCTAATAAGTCACGTCACAGACACGCCCGGCGAGCGGCGATTCCCATTAAGTCACGTCAAAGACACACCCTGTGACCGGCGATCACTCATACTTCACGTCAGACACACCCCGTGTGAGTGGCGATTGCTGATAAGTTATGCCACAGACACGCCCAACTATGGGTGATTGCTCATACGTCACATAACAAACACGGCCTGCGAGTGGTGTTTGCTGATAAGTCACATCACAGTCACGCCCTGACATTGGCGATCTCTAATAAGTCACGTCACAGACACGCCCAGCGAGCGGCGATTGCTGATAAGTCACGTCAGAGACACGCCCAACTATTGGCGATTGCTCATACATCACATAACAAACACAGCCTGCGAGTGGCGATTGCTGATAAGTCACATCACAGTCACGTCATGACATTGGCGATCGCTTATACGTCACGTCACAGACACGCCTCGCGAGCGACGATTGCTGATAAGTCACAAAACAGTCACGCCCTGTTATTGTCGATCGCTAATACGTCACGTCACAGACACACCCGGCGAGCGGCGATTGCTGATAAGTCACATCACAGTCACGTCATGACATTGGCGATCGCTTATACGTCACGTCATAGACACGCCGGGCGAGCCGCGACTGCTGATAAGTCACAAAACACTCACGCCCTGACATTGGCGATCACTAATACGTCACGTCACAGACACACCCGGCGAGCGGCGATTGCTGATAAGTTATGTCAAAGACACGCCCAACTATTGGCGATTGCTCATACGTCACATAACAAACATGCCCGGCGAGCGGCGATTGCTGATAAGTCACGCCAGAGACACGCCCTGTGATCGGCGATCACTCATACTTCACGTAAGACACACCCCGTGTGAGCTATTTGACATCACAGCAGAGACACGAGTTTGGTATTGCTATTTGACATCACAGCAGTGAGAACAATCTGGTATTGATATTTGAAATGGCAGTAGAGGCGAATCTGGCATTGATATGTGACATCACAGTAGAGAGTCGAGTCTGGTGTTGATATTTGACATCACAGCAGAGACACGAACCTGGAATTGATGTGTGACATCACAGTAGAGAGTCGAGTCTGGAATTAATTGTTGACATCACAGCAGAGAGACGAGTCTAGAATTGCTATTTGAAATCACAGCAGAATCATGATTCTGGTTTTGATATTTGACATCACAGCAGAGAGCCAAGTCTGGTATTGATATTTGACATCACAGCAGAGAGACAAGTCTGGTATTGATATTTGACATCACAGCAGAGAGGCGAATCTGGCATTGATATGTGACATCACAGCAGGGAATCTATTTTGGTATTGATATTTGACATCACGTCAGAGACACGCCCTGTGCTCGGTGATAGCTCATACTTCACGTCAGACACACCCCGTGTGAGTGGCGATTGCTGATAAGTTATGTCACAGACATGCCCAACTATTGGCGATTGCTCATACGTCACATAACAAACACGACCTGCGAGTGGCGATTACTGATAAGTCAAATCACCGTCACGCCCTGACATTGGCGATCTCTAATAAGTCACGTCACAGACACGCCCAGCGAGCGGCGATTGCTGATAAGTTATGTCACAGACACGCCCAACTATTGGCGATTGCTCATACGTCACATAACAAGCACGGCCTGCGAGTGGCGATTGCTGATAAGTCACAAAACAGTCACGCCCTGACATTGGCGATCGCTAATACGTCACGTCATAGACACGCGGAGCCAGCTGCGATTGCTGATAAGTCACAAAACAGTCACGCCCTGACACTGGCGATCGCTAATGCGTCACGTCATAGACACGCCGGGCGAGCTGCGATTCCTGATAAGTCACAAAACAGTCACGCCCTGACATTGGCGATAGCTAATACGCCACGTTGCAGACACGCCCGGCGAGCGGCGATTGCTGATAAGTCACGTCAGAGACACGCCCTGTGATCGGCGATCACTCATACTTCACGTCAGACACACCCCGTGTGAGCTATTTGACATCACAGCAGAGGTGCGAGTCTGGCATTGATATTTGAATTCACAGAAGAGACGCGAGTCTGGTTTTTATATTTGACATCACATGAGAGACACGAACTTGGAATTGATGTGTGACATCACAGCAGGGAATCTACTCTTGCATTGCTATTTGACATCACAGGAGAGAGACAAGTCTGGTATTGATATTTGACATCACAGCAGAGAGTCAAGTCTGGTAGTGACATTTGAAATAACAGTAGAAACACGAGTCTGGTATTGATATGTGACATCACAGCAGAGACGCGAGTCTGGCATTGATATTTGACATCACAGCAGAGAGTCGAGTCTAGAATTGCTATTTGAAATCACAGCAGAATCATGATTCTGGTTTTGATATTTGACATCACAGCAGAGACGCGAGTCTGGCATTGATATTTGACATCACAGCAGAGAGTCAAGTCTGGTACTGACATTTGAAATAACAGTAGAAACACGAGTCTGGTATTGATATTTGACATCACAGCAGAGAGACAAGTCTGACATTGATATTTGACATCACAGCAGAGAGTCAAGTCTGGTAGTGACATTTGAAATAACAGTAGAAACACGAATCTGGCATTGATATTTGACATCACAGCAGAGAGACAAGTCTTGTATTGATATTTGAAATCACGTCAGAGACACGCCCTGTGCTCGGCGATCGCTCATACTTCACGTCAGACACACCCCGGGTGAGTGGCGATTGCTGATAAGTCACATCACGGTCAAGCCCTGACATTGGCGATCTCTAATAAGTCACGTCACAGACACGCCCGGCGAGCGGCGATTGCTGATAAGTCACGTCAGAGACACGCCCTGTGATCGGCGATCTCTCATGCTTTACGTCAGACACACCCCGTGTGAGTGGCGATTGCTGATAAGTTGTGTCACAGACACGCCCAACTATTGGCGATACGTCAGACATCACATAAGAAACACGGCCGGCGAGTGGCGATTGCTGATAAGTCACAAAACAGTCACGCCCTGACATTGGCGATCTCTAATAAGTCACGTCACAGACACGCCCGGCGAGCGGCGATTGCTGATAAGTCACAAAACAGTCACGCCCTGACATTGGCGATAGCTAATACGTCACGTTACAGACACGCCCGGCGAGCGGCGATTGCTGATAAGCCACAAAACAGTCACGCCCTGACATTGGCGATAGCTAATACATCATGTGACAGACACGCCCGGCAAGCGATGACTGCTGATAAGTCACGTCATACACACCCCGTGTGAGTGGCGATTGCTGATAAGTTATGTCACAGACACGCCCAACTACTGGCGATTGCTCGTCTGTCACATAACAAGCACGGCCTGCGAGTGGCGATAGCTGATAAGTCACAAAACAGTCACGCCTTGACATTGGCGATCGTTAATACGTCGCGTCAGAGACACGCCCGGCGAGCGGCGATTGCTGATAAGTTAAGTCACAGACACGCCCAACTACGGGCGATTGCTCATACGTCACATAACAAACACGGCCTGCGAGTGGCGTTTGCTGATAAGTCACATCACAGTCACGCCCTGAAATTGGCGAACGCTAATACGTCACGTCACAGACACGCCCGGCAAGCGGCGATTGCTGATAAGTCACGTCAGAGACACGCGCTGTGATCGGCAATCACTCATACTTCACGTCGGACACACCCCGTGTGAGCAGCGATTGCTGATAAGTTATGTCTCAGACACGCCCAACTACTGGCGATTTCTAATACGTCACATAACAAACACGGCCTCCGAGTGGCGATTACTGATAAGTCACATCACCGTCACGCTCTGACATTGGCGATCTCTAATAAGTCACGTCACAGACACGCCCGGCGAGCGGCGATTGCTGATAAGTCACAAAACAGTCACGCCCTGACATTGGCGATAGCTAATACGTCACGTTACAGACACGCCGGGCGAGCGGCGATTGCTGATAAGCCACAAAACAGTCACGCCCTGACATTGGCGATAGCTAATACATCACGTGACAGACACGCCCGGCGAGCGATGACTGCTGATAAGTCACATCAGAGACACGCCCTATGATCGGCGATCACTCATACTTCACGTCAGACACACCCGGTGTGAGCTATTTGACATCACAGCAGAGACGCGAGTCTGGTATTGATATTTGACATCACAGCAGAGGTGAGTCTGGCATTGATATTTGACATCACAGCAGAGAGACAAGTCTGGTATTGATATTTGACATCACAGCAGAGAGTTAAGTCTGGTAGTGACATTTGAAATAACAGTAGAAACACGAGTCTGGTATTGATATTTGACATCACAGCAGAGAGACAAGTCTGGTATTGATATTTGACATCACAGCAGAGAGTTAAGTCTGGTAGTGACATTTGAAATAACAGTAGAAACACGAGTCTGGTATTGATATTTGACATCACAGCACAGAGACAAGTCTGGTATTGATATTTGACATCACAGCAGAGTGACGAGTCTTGTATTGATATTTGTCATCACATCAGAGAGACGCCCTGTGCTCGGTGATAGCTCATACTTCACGTCAGACACACCCCATGTGAGTGGCGATTGCTGATAAGTCACATAACAAACACAGCCTCCGAGTGGCGATTACTGATAAGTCACATCACCGTCACGCCCTGACATTGGCGATCTCTAATAAGTCACGTCACAGACACACCCAGCGAGCGGCGATTGCTGATAAGTCACGTCAGAGACACGCCCAACTATTGGCGATTGGTCATACGTCACATAACAAACACGGCCTGCGAGTGGCGATTACGGATAAGTCACATCATTGTCACGCCCTGACATTGGCGATCTCTAATAAGTCACGTCACAGACACGCCCGGCGAGCGGCGATTGCTGATAAGTCACAAAAAAAACAGTCACGCCCTGACATTGGCGATAGCTAATACGTCACGTTACAGACACGCCCGGCGAGCGGCGATTGCTGATAAGTCACAAAACAGTCACGCCCTGACATTGGCGATAGCTAATACGTCACGTGACAGACACGCCCGGCGAGCGATGACTGCTGATAAGTCACATCAGAGACACGCCCTATGATCGGCGATCACTCATACTTCACGTCAGACACACCCCGTGTGAGCTATTTGACATCACAGCAGAGACGCGAGTCTGTCATTGCTATTTGACATCACAGCAGTGAGAGCAATCTGGTATTGATATTTGAAATGGCAGTAGAGGCGAATCTGGCATTGATATTTGACATCACAGCAGAGACACGAACCTGGAATTGATGTGTGACATCACAGCAGGGAATCTACTCTTGCATTGCTATTTGACATCACAGGAGAGAGAGAAGTCTGGTCTTGATATGTCACATCACAGCAGAGAGACGAGTCTAGAATTGCTATTTGAAATCACAGCAGAATCATGATTCTGGTTTTGATATTTGACATCAC
Organism: Oreochromis niloticus; assembly: GCF_001858045.2. Taxonomy (NCBI): domain Eukaryota; kingdom Metazoa; phylum Chordata; class Actinopteri; order Cichliformes; family Cichlidae; genus Oreochromis; species Oreochromis niloticus. Next base: position 11,548 of record NW_020327767.1, on the reverse strand, counting down.
AGCAGAGACGCGAGTCTGGCATTGATATTTGAAATCACAGCAGAGACGCGAATCTGGCATTGATATTTGACATCACAGCAGAGAGGTGAGTCTGGTATTGATATGTGACATCACAGCAGGGAATCTATTTTGGCATTGCTATTTGACATCGGGTTTCACAACGCTTTCTTTCCAATCTCCTTGTGTTTCAGGTCTTGGACCTGTTCCTGGGCTCCTGCACTCTGATATCCATCTCACCCGCTTGTAAGCATCCATCACAGCAGGCGTGGAAACCTGGAGGTTCCCTCCGGATTTCACAACGCTTTCTTTCCACTCTCCTTGTGTTTCAGGTCTTGGACCTGTTCCTGGGCTCCTGCACTCTGATATCCATCTCACCCGCTTGTAAGTATCCATCACAGCCGGCGTGGAAACCTGGAGGTTCCCTCCAGATTTCATGACACTTTCATCACCAGTGGACTTAACTTTTTCGCCGTGACTTAGAGCTCGCTGGAGGAAGACCTCTGCATGTTATCTTTGCTTTCATTTTAAAATAAATAAACATGAAATAAAACAATATACCTTTTCCATTTGGTTATTCCATGTTAATCCATATAAAGTGGCAAACAGAGTGAAGTGTAAATGAAACAGGACACATTGTTTATAAAACATTTATGCCCTACTCATTATTGTGATGATAATACAAACTCAACTTATGAAATGTTAAATATGAAAGCTGCTCATACTACATTTAATAGAACCAACAAGTTTTTACCCCTCAGTCCTAAAAGGCTGATAATGGTGGCATAGACAAACAAGTTTGTGAATGAGGTGATGTAGGAATTGATACCGTGTTTATCTATTAACAATTTCAGGTGATTTTAAATTTCAGTAATCTCAAACGACCTCAAGGTCAATGTAACAGGTTAAGTTTTCTTAAAATGATGAAAGGCTCGTGTTCAAGCTGATACTTAAATTGTATTTCTTTAGAAATCAGTTTTGGTTCTGTGAGGGGAAACACAATGAGGAAAAAAATGCACAAAAGAACAGCATGAAACAAAAAAACAAAATACAACAAGAAAATCTCAAAAACATGAGAAATACGAAGAGGAAACAAGAACTAGATGCATGTGGAAAAAAATTATAACAAAACAAAAGCAACATTTAAAAAGACCCAAACGAAAACAAATTAACAAAGAGAATAACATGAGAACACAGGGATTGGACAAGGCAGAAAATAAGAAAAAGGTGAACAAATGAGATAAAACAACATTTAAACACCAAGAAAATTAAAGATGACAAATTTTAATGACATGGATGAAAGCAGGAGAAAATAAAGATTTGGCAATGAGTGGGTGGAAACAAGGGAAATTACAAACTGGGAGTCTTCATCCTTCCTGCCACTCAAAACCTGTCATTGTACCAGAAAAGGAACGGCACACGTCATCCTTTGTCATGCAGCCACTTTTAAAGTTACTTTAATTTTCAAACTGATGCTGTGTGTATCATCACATTCACAAGTTATCACATTCACAAACTTGAGTGCCGAGATTGTGAATGTGATAACTTGTGAATGAGTTGATGTATGGTGTCGAACTTGATGCTGTGGGTGTGTCTACTAAAAATTTTCCACAAATTCAAATCACAGTTACTTTGACTTCAAGATCAAGGTCAGAGGTCAAGTTTTCTCATAATCTTGTGAATGCACCACATAATACCTTCTGTCATCGATTACATCTGCATACAGTATCAGTGTTCTTTGGCTAGCTGATCACATTAAATCATCACATGTGACATCTGCATTACATTACATACCTCCATCGTGTCTGCATAATAGTGAAAGGCAATGAAAACTCTGGGCTGCTGGGCTTTTTTCATAATCACTTTAATATATGCAACAACGATTAAACATCTGTATTGTTGCTCATTCTATTTAATGATATATAACACATTAGAGGTCAAATAGTTTGTCAGCTAATCAGTACATTAACAAAAACTCTTCACATTATCTTCTTAAACTTTCTGTGTGACTGGATTTTGTATTTTTAATATTTTATAGAAGAAACAACAACAAATAATCATTAGATAAATCACTAATGCCAATAAATGTTTCAACAATACAGTGTTCAGACCAAAGTTTTGCCTTTGTATCTTTCACAAATACAGTTACAGCCAATAACTGACATTTTCTTTTGTTGTTGTTTTCTACATTAAAGCAAAGGTAAATCTTTCAGCTGCAGGTCTGTACAAGCAGCAGTAAGTTTGTACTGCACACAGGCTTTTACTGCCAAGCATGATGGGTTGTTTTTTTTTTTTTTACCTGTTCTTAAAATATTTGAAATATTGTATTTGCATCACTTTGCATCTTTGACTTTCTATTTACTCTGCATAAAATCTAAATTTGTATAAATTTAATCTGGAAAGTAGACCATTGGATTGTATATAAAAGTGAGCATTGTGGCCAGTGGCATTACTGTTTTTGTGTTTTTGAAACTAGTCATGAAAAGCATGGGAGGATCTGTCTGAGAAACTCAATGCTGAAGAAAGAAACCACATCCAAAGGCAGGCCCTGCTTTACTATTTTATCCTCAATGAAACTACAATTTAGAAAATAAAGATTGTACTATATTAAAAAAAATACTCTGAAGCCGTGAATCTGGTAAAAAGTGTTCACTGAGGTTAAAGATCTGCAAATAGGCTTGTAGACTTATATTTTCACCCCCTGCTGGCCATTAAAAAGAATGCAGGTTTGAGACTGTTTCACTTTTTCAGGCTATGTCACTGAATCCAGTCTGTGATTGCAGCCCTAAGCCACTCCCACACAAACACTGCCTGCATCGATATCATATAATGGAGATATTTTTTATTGTAGAAATCTCCATAAATAGTTGTGCGTTGAAGAGTAAACTCCTGGCTGAATTTTACAGCAGATTATTTCATTCTCATTCAAATTCTTCTTAGACATCAGGCAGAAGGATATGTGGAAATTCTTTTCGGAGCACAGGAAGCGATAAAGCAAATGAAATGTGAAATGCTGCAGCTCACCATGACACTGAACCTCCTCAACACCCTCATCACGCATGAAAAATGGCCTCGCTGAGCTGTTTTTCTGACTCCACCTTATGTAATCCTTCACATTTCACAAATATATTAAATTAAATTTGCTAAAGAAAGTTGCCAAAGTGGGGAAATGCCTATAGCAACAATAATTTGCAGTTAAAACAGGATCCAATCAAATTTGACATAGTAAAGTTAATAAACCGATTTAGAGTGTTAGAAATTTGAAATGCAAAATGGTTACATTTCTAGTTATATATTTATCCACAGATTAATGGAACCAATCAGAATTTTAGTTGTATAATTTCCATCCCATTCACAGGTCCATAAATGAAAGTAAATACACAGCTGCGCACTCTTTTGTGCACAGCAACATCTGTAGCTTTCCGTACGACTGTGTGGCGGCCAGGCCTCTGAGCTTGGGCCTGATGTCTCTCATTTATCTTCTAGAGGCGTCAGATTCAGCACTTTGGCTCCAGAGTTATTACTTTCTTTATAAAACAACAGCCAAAGATAACACCCTTGACTCCTTACATATTTTTTCTCTCTGTTTGTTTGTCATCTCCTTTTAAAAAACCGATATGTTAAGTTAACCATAAAAACAAGCAAAAGAAGGTTGAATTTTTTTTAAGTAAATCATTTTGTACTGGCATTTGTTTTTTAGAAAATAAAGGGCAGTTTGTAGTATACTACAGTATTTATACATGTTTTTTATTTGTAATTTTAACATGTTTTTAATTAAAGTTACAGTATATCTTCATAGCATCCAAGTGGCAGTTTCTTCAGCTTTTCTTTCCAGCTCAAATTCAAATTGGATTTTGTGCCATTTCATTTCCAACTTAACAAACAAGAAGTAAAGGGACAAAAATTGCAATTTTTTAAAGTCAGTGAATGTAAGACTGAACTGAAAAAAAAAGCATGTTGATTTTTACAGATCATATTCTCTGTATTTTTCAGCAGACTTAATTTCTTTGGACATTTCTAAATAAAAAGAGCTGCAGATTGGTGACAAAATAAATTTAAAAAACACTTAACCCCATATAGTGAAAGGATCTGATTGTTCTGTTATGCATTGCTTTTTCTTTGGTTCAAAAAGCTAGAAAATCACAGATGCAGGTATGTTGTGTCTTGGCTGTGTTCTGTGTATCTTTTATAACACTGTGCAGCTCATAACAGATAGAAGAGCTTAGGAATTAAAAAAGGATTTCACCTGAAAACTCACAGAGCTTTTTACTTTGTGTACTGTTTATATGTGCCACTAAAATGCTGCACATGTACTGCTGAAATAATAAAATGTAGATTTGTTTAAACAGGTGAACTTCAATGTGGTTCACCTTCACTGGTGGTGGTCAGAGGGCCCGGTGGCGCCAGTGTCCGGCAGCCTCGCCTCTGTCAGTGCGCCCCAGGGCAGCTGTGGCTACAATGTAGCTTGCCATTGCCAGTGTGTGAATGGGTGAATGACTGAATGTAGTGTAAAGCGCTTTGGGGTCCTTAGGGACTGAGTAAAGCGCTATACAAATGCAGGCCATTTACCATCAGAAAGATGGCAACTGCTTCTTTTAGCATCCAGCGCTACTGAAGAGTAGCGTTCACAAATGTACTAACACTTTCTAAGTATAACATCTTGATGCATGCTCAATCATCCAGGTAAGTAGATCAGTACGTCAGTATGATCAAACAGCATGCAAGATGGCTGATTACAGGAACCACCTGAGATTCAGCCTCAGATGCCGACAAGACAGGATTACTCCTAAAAGTCTGCTAAAAGCTGCTTAATGAACGGGTGAGGCAAACAAGTTTTACCATCGACGTGTTAAAATCTGAAGAGGAGTGGATCCGACAGAGACTTACAATGCTTCTAGATGACAATACTCTTAAAAAGGTGTTTGAATTCACCGAGAAGGATCGTCTAGCACAGCACGAGAAGTCTAAAACCAGGCAACAAAGGAAGTTTGAATTACTTGTTGTACGTCGGAAACCACAGCAAAATACAAAGAGTGTCCTCAGCGGCCAGAAGAGAGAAGGATGCCATACCGAGGATGTGGAGAAGTGGGTGGAGAATTTGTCTAACAGACAGCTCACCCAAACAGAGAAAAACATCCTTGCTAAAGGTTTGAATTTTGCTGTGACGCCAAGACAAATCCCGCTAGTGGAACTGATCACAGCCACAGAAAGAGCAATTTGAAAGAACAACATTGCAGACGTGGAAGCAGAGCAACTACGGACGGACGTTTCGGACGGTCTCAGCAAAGCAAAGCCCCCAGCATCCAACATCACCATGGAGGAGAGGAAGGCACTCACATCACTTAGTAATGACAACAACATTATCGTCCTTCAGGCAGACAAAGGTAGGTGCACAGTTTTGCTAAACCAGCAAGACCATCATGAGAACACTTTGACACTGCTCAGTGACGAAAATACTTATGAGCCCCTAGGACCCAGGAAATGGTTACAGGAAGAGGGTGATAGACTGTCTGAAGTAGCAGGTTAGCCTTCTTAGATTGTGACATTTCCATCAGTAATGGGGACATCTAAAAGCTGATGTGTACCGTAAACCTACGCATACGGATCAGTATTTACGGTTTGACTATCATCATCCAAAGGAGCGTAAACTGGTTGTCATCAGGACGCTACAACAGAGAGCGAACACCATCCCAACAGACCGCTGTCCCAACAGAGAAGCAGAAGAACATCACATCAAGAAGGCTCTGAGTAAATGTGGTTACTCCAGCTGGACTTTTGTCAAAGCTGGGAAGGCACCTAAAGAAAGCTCCAGCCGATCCAGGAGAGAAGGACAGCTGTCTTCTTGAAAACCTGTAGTGATCCCGTATGCATCAGAAGTATCAGAACATTTGAGACGTATTTTTTATAAACATAGCATCTCTGTGGCTTTTAAACCCCAAATCACACTGCGCCAAAAATTGGTCCACCCAAGGACCGGGGCCCCAACACAAACAGAGTAATATATTGCACGCTGTTAAGTGCCATGAGGATTGCCGGATTTATACATCGGGGAAACCAAACAACCTCTGGCGAAGCGGATGGCACAACACAGAAGAGCTGCCTCGTCAGGCCAGGACTCCGCAGTCTATTTACACCTACAGGTCAGTGGACATTCTTTTAATGATGAGGATGTACACATCCTGGACAGGGAGGAACGCTGGTTTGAGCGAGGAGTCAAGGAGGCCACTTACGTGAAAAGGAAAAGATCATCTCTGAATCGAGGAGGGGCCTAAGGGTACATCTTTCGCCATCTTACCATGCTGTGATTGCAGCCATTCCCCAACTCTCTGTGAATGTACTCATGGTCATTGATCAGTGGTCATGAGGATCTGCATACTCATGTTTAAGGAAATGACCTCCCAGCTCATTGTTCGTTCAGTGGTGCTAGTTTCATTCATTATGCAAATGTGCTGTTTATAAGATTGGGGGAACCTGCAGTCAGCTGAGACTGAAGAAGTCACTCGGATGAGTGACGAAACATTTCTCCCACTGAAAACGTTACGTCCAGATGAACAGAATCAACTTTTTGGGATTTCTAAGTATAAGTTCGTTTCAAATGCTGCATTCACTGGATATTCTGTATAGGGAGTTTTGGATAACTGAAATCAAAGTAATCATATAGAGAATTACTTATAGAGAATTTAAGAGAACAAATGTTTCAGGATTTCCTTACCTGGATAAGAAAAAAATATACAAAAACCAATTTGCAGTGTGGCAGTTTGGGCAACAAGGAACAGTTGTCCATTCAAAACGAGTACTCTGCCTTTCAAGACAATGAGCCAGACTTTTCAATTGCAGTTTATTCATTTTTCTAAGTAACAGATCATTTCAAGTGCTGTGTTGACTTGATATTCTGGGCATGGCCTTTACAATATTTGAAACGTTCATGTGACCAGGTACCCCTACTAGAAGCTAAATGTCATTAAACTACTTTTGGAAAGAGGAGCAATCCCAGTTCTAGGTTCATAAGCAAAGCCCTGGTGTGTCTGTACTCAGGACTGCATATGTGCAGCTCTGAAACACCACAGATCATGTGACATGTGTACGTTGCAACCACAGGGGGATTAGCTCAAATGGTAGAGCGCTCGCTTTGCATGCGAGAGGTAGCGGGATCGACGCCCGCATCCTCCAAACGGGTGTTTCACTTTAAACCTCATCATGAAAACATTTAATTTGCAGAGTGAACAAATCCCTTAAATCCCTGTGACTAGCTACCCCTACCAGACCTTACTGTTACTGGGCTTTCATTAGTACGTCACAAGAGTCAGGAATATATCCTTCACAGAAAACAGCAATGTAATCTTTAGCCATCATCAATGGGCAATTGATATAGTCTGACAAATAATAACTCATATGTCTTCATATATTTTCAGTGGCACACGTCATTGCATTGTGATCTTGCTACCGCAGGAGACACAGGGGGATTAGCTCTTTAAAGTTTGTATAATAAATAAATAAACTTTATTTACTTTGAATACACTCTAAGTTTTATGTGTATGAGGTAGTTGGTTACTCGTGATGGCCAAATTAAGTTTTCTGAAACACTGAAGCTTGTATAGAAAAAGGGTTCATTACTCAAAGCTTTTTAGCACCGTCGTTTTGGTGCCATCTGGTTTCCAATAATATCACGAGCCGCTTGACTCTACAAAATAAAATGAACTGCTTCATTATGATTGTCCGCTCAGTTGACAGCCACTGTTTAATGTCATTTGAGAGTTCTGTGATGTTGGGCTACCATTGTATGCTTGAACATGTACAGTAAAAGACAATGTCTGTTTGGGTAGGTGATGAGAAGGATTTCACTGTGCAAACTTGTATGTTTTTGTGACGATGCCTAAAAGAAAAGTCTTTTGGAGGATGCGGGCATCAATCGGGCTAAACAGCCACTTCACAAGCGCATGGCACAACATAGAAGAGCCACCTCCACAGGACAAGACTCAGCAGTCCATCTGCATCTTAAGGATAAAGGTCACTCTTTCGAGGATGCCAATGTTCACATTTTGGACAGAGAGGACAGATGGTTTGAAAGAGGAGTGAAAGAGGCCATCTATGTCCACTGTGAGCGACCATCTTTGAACAGAGGCGGTGGTTTACGACACCAACTGTCTGCCATCTATAATCCAGTTTTGAGTTCCCTCCCAGACGCCTTAACGCCCACTCACATCCTGGGCCATCTGACCTCAGGAATTCACATGACAAGGTGGGGCCAGGTTTCACAATGAGCTCACCCGAAACCCTGGCTGATTAGGTCCCACACCCGCTTTCACACCTTGGCTCATGTGATTAGAGGATCACCGGGTGGTCCTTTGTCCCTCTTTGGGGGGATACTCCCACTGGGTTTAAATCTGGGACTCTCGGCCATTTGACCTTAGAACTGAAGAAGCTTCTCGGATGAGAGGTGAAACGTCTTCAAGCAACTTAAAGAAGTCCAGACGCTTTTCTTTGCAAATTCCTTTGACATGCTAAGCTAGCGCTCTACCATTTGAGCTAATCCCCCACATGAGTCAGCCCCGAGTGACGTCATCAGACACTGATAAATAGTCTTCAAATATGTGAGAAAGGTCGGACTTTGAAGTGAATCACCAGCAAATACATACAGAGTATTTCAGAGATGAAAGTAAAATTAATTTGGTTTATTGAACAGATATTTTCGGACTGTGTATTGACGCTGCACCAAAAATAAATCATATACCACAGCATAAACCACAGCCAATGACAACAGGGAGGGGTGTAGTAACTTTTACCATTTACTGAAAAAGGCATGGGTCATTATCAGCAGAGGTTTCGGATCAAACCACTGTGAGACCTTGGGTCACCCTGTTTACATGCTTAACTTAATAACTAGAGGTGCAGTACTCTAAGACGAGTCAACTGTAGTGACCTTTAACTGATCACACATGCTGTGGCGTTGTAGAGCTGCAGATGCGCAGTGCAGAGAACGGACACACGTGCTTCTGGAAATTATACTGGGATAGTTCCTCCTTTCAGTACGCCACAGTCAGTTGTTTCCTTAGGCATTTCAAGGAGAGAGTAGCATTCGTGTGATCAAACCGATGCATCCGTGGGGATTAGCTCAAATGGTAGAGCGCTCACTTACAACAAATCAGAAAAGTTTGATTTTGCAGGTTGAAAAGATTGATCCAATCACTCTGAAAAGACTTTCTAACAGCTCTTCTCTCTTTAATGTCACAAAAACTGAAAAACATCCCTGCTCATCCTAAAATAATATCAGAAGATGGCAACTGCTTCTTTAGCATTCAGCGCTACTGAAGAGTAGTGTTCACAATGTACTAACACTTTCTAAGTACAACGTCTTGATGCATGCTCATCATCCAGGTAAGTAGATCAGTACATCAGTATGAGCAAACAGCATGCAAGATGGCTGATTAGAGGAACCACCTGAGATTCAGCCTCAGATGCCGACAAGACAGGATTACTCCTAAAAGTCTGCTAAAAGCTGCTTAATGAACGGGTGAGGCAAACAAGTTTTACCATCGACGTGTTAAAATCTGAAGAGGAGTGGATCCAACAGAGACTTACAATGCTTCTAGATGACAATGCTCTTAAAAAGGTGTTTGAATTCACCGAGAAGGATCGTCTAGCACAGCACGAGAAGTCTAAAACCAGGCAACAGAGTTTGACTTGTTGTGCGTCGGAAACCACAGCAAAATACAAAGAGTGTCCTCAGTGGTCAGAAGAGAGAAGGATGCCATACTGAGGATGTGGACAAGTGGGTGAAGAATTTGTCTGACAGACAGCTCACCCAAACAGAGAAAAACATCTTTGCTAAAGGTTTGAATTTTGCTGTGACGCCAAGACAAATCCCGCTAGTGGAACTGATCACAGCCACAGAAAGAGCAATTTGAAAGAACAATATTGCAGACGTGGAAGCAGAGCAACTACGGGCAGACGTTTCGGTCTGTCTCAGCAACGCAAAGCCCCCAGCATCCAACATCAGCATGGAGGAGAGGAAGGCACTCCCATCACATTATCATCCTTTAGGCAGACAAAGGTAGGTGCACAGTTTTGCTAAACCAGCCAGACTATCATGAGAACATTTCGTCATTGCTCAGTGACGAAAATACTTATGAGCCCCTAGGACCCAGGAAATGGTTACAGGAAGAGGGTGATAGACTGTCTGAAGTAGCAGGTTAGCCTTCTTAGATTGTGACATTTCCATCAGTAATGGGGGACATCTAAAAGCTGATGTGTACCATAAACCTACGCATACGGATCAGTATTTAAGGTTTGACTCTCATCATCCAATGGAGCATAAACTGGTTGTCATCAGGACGCTACAACAGAGAACGAACACCATCCCCACAGACACAGCGGCCAAAGAAGCAGAAGAACATCACATCAAGAATGCCCTGAGTAAATGTGGTTACTCCAGCTGGACTTTTGTCAAAGCTGGGAAGGCACCTAAAGAAAGCTCCAGCCGATCCAGGAGAGAAGGACAGCTGCCTTCTCGAAAGCCTGTAGGGATCCCGTATGCATCAGGAGTATCAGAACATTTGAGATGCATTGTTTCTAAACACCACATCTCTGTGGCTTGAATTTACGAGAACAAACGTTATAGGATTTCCTTACCTGGATACCTGGATTACCTTTAAGACCTACCATAGAACCAAGTCCGCCAGAGCTTATATTATATTTTTACATGCTGTAGTGCCATTTTTGTTGATATACATCAATACAACCATTATAACCCAATTTTAATATATGTATGCATTAAGTGCATAGTAAGTACATAAATTGCAAAAAAGTGCAATAAACTACAAAAATTTGAAAATCGTTTTTGTTTTTTTAACATATATTTCTAGTTAGAGAAATTTAAGAGGCTTATCCCTCAAAACTGTAAATACAAAAAAGTTGCACAACTAGTTTCCCACCACAGGAAATTTATTTTAAGTGTCTTCATAGTTTTATTTTGAAATACACCAATTTTCATATACTGCAGGAAAATCGAAAATAAATATTATAATGCAATTTGCGAAAAAACAGCATATGCATCAAATAAACTATTTCCAGCAGTGCAATATGATCCTAAGCATCCCAGAAACGACACAGAAAGTCATAAAGTCAAACATAACTTTTAAAAACACAAGTATAGGCTCATAAGCCCCTGATGGTAAAGAAACTACATTTCCGCAAATGACGTCACTTCCGGTTTCGGGCAGATCATGGCGGACATGCATAGTTCCGCTGATGGAGTAGGAAGTGTTACGAACAGCTGATTGGATCGGCAAAGCGTGTTTCTGGAATATTATGTTTTTGTTGCTGCAAGCGCTTTTTATGCAGTTTTTGCAAAGCTATATGTGGAAGGAAACCGTGACCTAGGACAAGCTGATGGCATAAAATGTAAGTACAACTCCTCCGGTTTCATATGCAAAAAAATATTGCGCTAGCTTACATGGTTGCAGTGCTACCGGGATTTAAAAACAGTTACGCACAACAGAGCGTGCCCGCTCCGACCGGCTTTAAAGGGTTAACACAATCGTCTTGGTGGCAT
>NW_020327766.1:0-14472 GCF_001858045.2 Oreochromis niloticus | reverse complement strand
GAGCAGAAGCTGCTGAGAATTGTGCTGAGAAGAGGTGAAAAGGCTGAAAATTTTGCAGAAAAGAGGTGAATCAGCAGAATTTCTGCAGAAAAGAGGTAAAGAAGCAATAAGTTGCGCTGAAAAGAGATGAATCAGCAGAATTTCTGCTCAAAGGCGGCTATTCATTTCCCTGAGCCAAAGTCATTCGTACAAAGAAGAGGTGGAGAGACGGACAATTCTGCTGAAATGAGCAGAAGCTGCTGACAATTGTGCTGATAAGAGGTGAAAAGGCTGAAAATTTTGCAGAAAAGAGGTGAATCAGCAGAATTTCTGCAGAAAAAGGCAAAGAAGCAGAAACTTGCGCTGAAAAGAGATGAATCAGCAGAGTTTCTGCTCAAAAGAGTTGTCTTTTTTCTGAATACAGTCAAAAAAGCTGGAATTTGTGCTGAAAAGGGGTGAAAAAAATGAAAATTTTGCTGAAAAGGGGTGAAGAAGATGAAGAAGCTAAAGTATACTAAATCAAAGTATTTGTGCCAAAACATAGTGTTTATGCCATATTGTGGTACTACTACATTACAACATGAATACGGATTAAAGATGAAAGAAACTGGCAGCAACAAATTCCTCCACTACAAAGCAGTCTGATACCACTTCTTTGCAGTGTTCACGTTTACTATGGCACTACCCAAAAGGCGCCACAAGAGGGCACTCCAACACAAGAGATGAGGTGAATGAGCAGAATTTCTGCTGAAAAGAGGCAGAAGGTTCTGTATGTAGAAAAAGAAACACTGTTGAACCATGTGTGAAATAAATAAAGAAATGAAATGAAAGAACAACCTGGTTCTGCTCAAATTCACCAATCAGAGGTACTGCCTCAGTCTGCTTCATCAGGCTGTGTACTTGTTTCTGCCATGGAGCGTTAACAAGAATCTGAGGTCCATATTAGAAAAGCTGCTAAAATCATAAAACTTTGCAGAATTGTAATAAATTAGCAATATAAATTACAGGTCTGTGATAGTGTATAAATTTGTAGTGAAAAAATAAAAAAACACATGGACCAAGGTGGGATTGAACCCACGACCTTTGAGCTGCAGAGCCGTGTCATTACTGATCGCGCCACCTGGAAAGGGGCGGCGGTCTGAAAGACAGATACTTGGGCAGTCAGAAAATAGATCGCGGTGAGAGGCGAAAAACGCCGTTTTTTGGAGTTATAAAACGTCGTGTAACTCAAAAACTAGGAGGGCTAGCAGCATAATTCTTGTACTGGGTGAATCAGTGGACTTTGGTGTACTTTCACTGCGATTTTCATAGCTCTTTGTGCCTCCATCACGGAGATATGACGAGAGAAGAAACGGCTTCATTTTCGGCGTTTGAAAACTGAGAGGAGGACAGATTTCCACCCCTCAAACAAACGTAATTCATTGCTCAACGGTAAGATAATTGTAAAAACTGCTTCCACTGTGAGTGTCAGCAGTGTCTGAAGATATATTGGCACAAGCCTCATGTCCTAACTTTGCTTTGTTAAAGAGATATGGCAATTTGAAAATGCCTCCCGTTACAGAATTTCAGCTCTGAATTTCAAAACCTCCCCATAGACTTTGAATGGGGACTTGTCAGACCTTGTGTCACTCCAAGGCAAATTGCGAAAAAACGGTAAACCTCACAATAAAGATAGTGACATTGTCTGAAAGCCAGCAAAAATACCTACGTTTTGATGTATAATTTGTGGGGGTTGAGTGGAAATTGAGTGAGTAGCAAGAAGTTGTTTAGACATGAAGAGAAAATTCAGAACGGACCAGCACTCACTCTGACTTAATTGCATAGCAACCATAGCAACGCATGTATTTTCTGGAAAATCACAATTTTGCAACTGAAAACTTAAAGAGAGATAAGATTAAAACGGTAGAAGATCTGAAAAAGCTGAATCAGACAGGAATAGCCCAATAATCTGAGAACATTTTAAAGTTTGAATGGAGTTTCTAGGTGAAAGCATGAGAACGTAGTTAAGTTTGAAAGACAAGCAAGTTTTAGCAGAATTGTGGAAGTTTCCCATTCATTTCAATGGGACAAATTAAAGGAAAAAAGTGTAATATTTTAAAAAGTATAAGAGTAATAAACACCAAAAGTCATAGCTGGAATTAGCAGAAAGAGCAGAACAGTTTAGAGTTTGAACTGAGAAAATCGGCTGAAAACTGGAAGAGTAGTTAAGTGCCGAAAAACGTACGGAAGCAACAGGAATAATAAAGAATAAAGAGAAACAGGAAACAATTGTGTGGAAGCCTTTAGGGCATCCACACAATAAAGAATAAGAGAAACAGGAAACAATAGTGTGGAAGCCCTTTAGGGCATCCACACAATAAAGAACTAGAAAAATTTGCATTTCCTGCGAAAATGCAGTGTGGATGCTGGAACGCTGAAGCTGTCAGCTGAAACTAGCTGAAAAAGCTGAAAAGTTGCAGAATTTGTAAAAACTTTGCAGAAGCAAAGGAACGTTGCTAAAATGTAGTAACTTAGCAGAACTGCAATATCTTAGAGGAAACATAATACTTGGCAGAAATACAATAGCATAGCAGAACTTAGCAGAAATATTGTAACTTACCAGTAACACGATAACTTCCCAAAAATACAAGAATTTCGGAGAAATAGTATAAGATAACAGAAAGAATATATTTAGCCAAACAGTCTTAAACATTACAGAAATACTACTCTATAGCAGAAATGATATATTTAGAAAGAAAAATATAATATAGTAGAAATACTATGATTTAGCAGAAATCCTGCAATATAGCTCAATAACAATGATTTAGAACAGATACTATGATTTAGCAGAATAGTAATAACTTAAGTGAAAATATTGGAAAGGTAAAATGACAAGCTGAATAAAAAGGAACATGGTTAAGTTTGCTCAAAACTAATTTTTGTTCACCTGTGAAAAAATAAAATAAAAATACATTTAGAAATACAAATAAGAACAGCCAACAGATACACACAAAATTAAATATGGATACACAAATCAACAAATACGCACAAAATCAAATATGGATACACAAATGTACAGAGAGAGACACACACACACAGGGTCTATGCCAGTCAACCAGTCTGAATATATTATATTTTTATCCAACAATGAGATGCTGCCCTAAAAAGGGCTTTGTGTGTGTCTTTCTCTCTCTCTCTCTCTCTCTCTCTCACTCTCTCTCTCTCTCTCTCTCTCTCTCTCACACACACACACACACACACACACACACACACACACTCAGGCTCACACACACACACACACACACACACACATAGCATCAGCAAGTGAACAGGGGCTGTTAACAGCATGTTTCTAGGTCAGTCAAACAGCTGTGAGCTTCTCAATTTGAATCCACCAATCAGAGAGGTTGTGTGCTTTTTCTCGCCAAAACTGGTGCACCAAGTGCAGGCTTTTACACATGCAGCACAGAGAGAGACAGGATTTTTGCAGTCTATTTCTCATAGTGAGGACTCCCCTCAAACAAACAGCCATAAATTCCTAACCGTAGGGGCTAAAACGGTCATTCTTAGACCGTTGTGTTCAGAAGACATGGGAGAATCTTGAAATGTTGACGATTTAAAATAAAAATATGAAATATCATAGATATATGACATAGATGATTGGTTGTCTTAGAAGCCATGATTGCCCCAATATGCAAATTTGAATGTGCAAGGCCTAAGATATGATTGGCTGGCTGGGAAGCCATGAAGGCAACAATATGCAAATTTGAATGTGCAAGCCCTCGGATATGATTGGTTGTCTTAGAAGCCATATAAAAAGCAGTAAAACTGTACTATGATTTGGTAGAAAAACTATAATTAATCAAAAATACTATATTTGGCAGAAATACTATTTTGTAGCAGAAACACTATATTTAGCACAAATCTGATGAAATAGAAGAAATAGTATGATTTAGCAGAAATGCTGTATTTAGCACAAATACTGGAAAGCAGCAGAAATGCTATGACTTAGCACAATACTAATAACCTAAATAGAAAAATTGGAAAAGCAAAATGGACAGCTGAAAAAATCCTGAACATGCTAAGGGTCCCTCAAATGTAATTGTTAAATGAAAAAAAAAAAAAGCAAAAAAAAGTATAACAGTCACACAACCACAAATATGTACACATATGGTAACACACATGCACAGACAGACACACACAGGATCAAATTCAGTCAACCAGTCTAACTATATTGAATTTAAATCTTACAATGAGATCATCCCATAAAAAGGCTTTCTCTGTCTCTCTCTCTCTCTCTCTCTCTGTCACACACACACACACACACACACACACACACACACACACACACACACAAGATCCAATTCAGTCAACCAGTCTAAATATATTGAATTTAAATCTTACAATGAGATCATCCCATAAATAGGCTCTCTCTCTCTCTCTCTCTCTCTCTCTCTGTCTCACACACACACACACACACACACACACACACGGTCCAATTCAGTCAACCAGTCTAAATATATTGAATTTAAATCTTACAATGAGATCATCCCATAAAAAGGCTTTCTCTCTCTCTCTCTGTCTCACACACACACACACACACACACACACACACACACACACACACACACACACAAGATCCAATTCAGTCAACCAGTCTAAATATATTGAATTTAAATCTTACAATGAGGGCTTTCTCTCTCTCTCTCTGTCACACACACACACACACACACACACACACACAGAGCCTAAAGGGAACAGTATTTGTGTTATGGAGTAACAAGAATCTGAGGTCCATATTAGAAAAGCTGTTAAAATCATAAAAGTTTGCAGAATGGTAATAAATGATGAATATGAATTAGTGGTCTGTGATAGTGTATTAATTTGTAGGGAAAAAAAACATGTTGACCAAGGTGTAATTGAACCCACGACCTTTGGGTTGCAGACCTGTGTCATTACCAACTGCGCCACTGGGAAAGAGAGCGAGTGCCTGGAAAACAGGGTGATGAGCAGTCAGAATTAGATTGCGGTGAGAGGCGAAAAACGCTGTTTTTTGGAGTTACAAAACGTCGTGTAACTCAAAAACTAGGTGGACTAGAAGCATAATTCTTGTACTGGGTGAATCAGCGTACTTTCGTGTACTTTGACTGTGATTTGCATTGCTCTTTGTACATCTGTCGCTGAGATATGACGAGAGAAGAAAGGGCAGACCCCAGATATGATTGGCTGGCTGGGAAGCCCTCCAGGCCCTGATATGTATTTGTATGTATCAGTCCTCACAGAGGATTAGCTGCCTGGGGACCTGGCAGAAATATATAGAAATAGTATGATTAAGCATAAATACTACATTTTTTAGAAAAACTATATTAAGCACAAATCCTATAAAAAGCAGAAATACTATATTAAGCAATATAAATATCCTCTAAAAATCCTATAAAAAGCAGTAAAACTGTACTATGATTTGGTAGAAAAACCCTAATTAATCAAAAATACTAAATTTGGCAGAAATAGCAGAAACACTATATTTAGCACAAATCTTATGAAATAGCAGAAAGAGTATGATTTAGCAGAAATGCTGTATTTAGCACAAATCTCATAAAATAGCAGACATAGTATGATTTTGCAGAAATGCTGTATTTAGCACAAATACTGAAAAGCAGCAGAAATGCTATGACTCAACACAATAGTAATAACTTAAAAAAGAAAAGCAAAATGGACAGCTGAAAGAATCCTGAACATGCTAAGGGTCCCTCAAATGTAATTGTTAAATGAAAAAAAGAACAGCAAAAAAAAGTATAACAGTCACACAACCACAAATATGTACACATATGGAAACACACATGCACAGACAGACACACACAGGATCAAATTCAGTCAACCAGTCTAACTATATTGAATTTAAATCACACACACACACACACACACACACACACACACAAGATCCAATTCAGTCAACCAGTCTAAATATATTGAATTTAAATCTTACAATGAGATCATCCCATAACAAGCCTTTCTTTCTCTCTCTCTCTCTCTCTCTCTCTCTGTCACACACACACACACACACACAAGATCCAATTCAGTCAACCAGTCTAAGTATATTGATTTTGAATCTTACAATGAGATCATCTCATAGAAAGGCTTTCTCTCTCTCTCTCTCTCTCTCTGTCACACACACACACACACACACACACACACACACACACACACACACACTTCTCTCTCCCTGTGTGTGTGTGTAAGTTTCTAGCTCAGTCAAGCAGCCTGGGAGCTGCTGAATTTGAATCCACCAATCAGAGAGGCTGTATACTTTTTCCCGCCAAAACAGGTGCAGCCGTTTTTACACACACAGAGCACAGAGACAGGATTTCTGCAGTGAATTTCTCATAGTGAGGATTCCTCTCAAACAAATGGCCATAATTTCCTAACCGTAGGGGCTAGAACGGTCATTCTTACACCGTTTTGTTCAGAAGAGATCAGGGAATCTTAAAGTGTTGACAATTTATCATTAAAATATGAATTATTAAAGATATTTGACTTCTAATGCACCATAACTGAGTAGAGCAAAGCAAAAACTGCCTTGACTTGCCCTCAAACAACGCTTTCTAACTCTAAATCTATTTGGAGTATCAATATCATTTTTTCACCGTAAGAGACAGCAGGCTTTGGTGAACAATCTTGGAAATTTTCAGGTCTCTGTTGATATCCATTAAAAAGATATGACGAGAGAAAAAAGTGGATCATTTCCAGAGTTTGAAATCTGAAGAAATCTGAGCAAAGGACGAATTT
This sequence comes from Oreochromis niloticus, assembly GCF_001858045.2. Taxonomy (NCBI): domain Eukaryota; kingdom Metazoa; phylum Chordata; class Actinopteri; order Cichliformes; family Cichlidae; genus Oreochromis; species Oreochromis niloticus. Next base: position 7,728 of record NW_020327766.1, on the reverse strand, counting down.
CCTACCCTCAAACAAGTCTAACTCATTTCAGAACGGTAATAGGTGAGAAAGAAATTCTTGAATTGTGAGTGTCAGGAGTGTCTGAAGATATACTGGGACAAGCCTCATGTTTTAACTTCGCTTCGTTAAGGAGATATGACGATTCGAATATGCCTCTCATTACAGAAATCAAGCTGTGATTTTGAACAAGCTCTCCATTGACTTTCTATGGGGATTTTTGAGACTTTGTGTTGGTCTGAGGAGATTTGCCAAAATTCTATAAATCTCACAACAATGATGGTGACATTTTCTGAAAGCCAGCAAAAATACCTACGTTTTGATGTATAATTTGTGGAAGTTGAGTGAAAATTGATCAAGTAGCAAGAAGTTGTTCGGACATGAAGAGAAGACTGCAAAACCTTCAGTGGCACACTGGAAGCCAAGTGCATAGCAACCATAACAACGCATGTATTTTGTGAAAAATCACAATTTTGCAACTCAAAACTTTAAGAGGCATAAAAGTAAAACGGTAAAAGATTTGAAAAAGCTGATTTATTCCTGAATAGCCCAATAATTTGAGAACATTTTAAAGTTTGAATGGTTGTTCTACGTGAAAGTAAGAAAAAGTAGTTAAGTTTCAAAAACAAGCAAGTTTTAGCAGAATTGCGGAAGTTTCCCATTCATTTCAATGGGACAAATTAAAGGAAAAAAGCTTTATATTTTAAAAAGTATAACAGTATAAAATACCAAAAGATATTGCCGGAAAGAGCAAAAATAGCAGAATAGTTTAAAATTTGAACGGTGAAAATCGGCTGAAAATTGTGGAAGTAGTTGAGTGCCAAAAAACGTACGGAAGCAACTAGAATAATAATAAAGTATAAAGAATAAAGAGAAACAGGAACTCAATAGTGTGGATGCCTCCAGCATCCACACAACTAGAAAAATTTGCATTTCCTGCGAAAATGCTGTGTGGATGCCTTAACGCTGAAGCTGTCTGCTGAAAATGACTGAAAAAGATGAAAAGCTGCAAAAATTGCACGGCAGTAAAGAAACTGAAAAATTCTGCTAAATACACGTGAAAAAACAGAAACTTTTGCTGAAAAGAGGTGGAAAGGCAATGATTCTGCTTAAAAGGGGTAAAGAAGTTCAAATTTATACTGAAAAGAGGAGAGGTGAAAAGGTTTCTTCTGAAATGAGCAGAAGATACTGAGATTTGTACTGATAAGAGGTGAAAGGCTGAAAATTCTGCTTAAAATAGGTGAATCAGCAGAATTTCTACTGAAAAGAGGTAAAGAAGTAGTTGCACTGAAAAAAAGGTGAATCAGCACAATGTCTGCTGAAAAAGAGATTTCTGTTGAAAACACCTGAAAAATCTGGGATTTGTGCTGAAAAGGGGTGAAAAAACTCACAATTCTGCTGAAACGGGGTGAAGAAGAGGTGTTTGGCTGTTGAGAAGAGTTAAATAAGTTGAACTGACAAATGCGATGATATGGCACAAATACTATGATTGGGTACAAATACTATAATTTGGCACAAGTACTATGATTTAGTACAAATACTATGATTTGGCAGAAATAGTATGACTTGGCAATAATACTGCGTTTTAGCACAACTACTGAGATTTGATTGAAATACTATGATTTAGAAAAGATATTATGACTTTGTACAAATACAATGTTTTGGCACAAATAATATGATTTGGTTCAGATGCTATGATTTGAAAAAAATACTATGTTTTGGGAGAAATACTATTATTTAGTTGAAATACTATGATTTTCCAGAAATACTATGCCTTAATAGTAATACTATAACATAACAGATATATGATGATTTTGCAGACATTCTGGTTTTACACAAATACTATAATGTGGCAGAAATACTATGTTTTAGCACAAATACTATGATTTGCTAGAAATACTATGATTTGGCACATATACTGTATTCAGCAGATATACTATAACAAAATAGAGAGTCTACGACTTAGTAATAATACTATAACATAATAGATATACTATGATTTTGCAGACAGTCTATGTTTTTGCACAACTAGCACAATGTGGCAGGAATACTATGATTTGGCACAAGTACCATGGTTTAGTAGAAATACTCTTATGGCACAAATACTATGTTTCAGTACAAATACTATGATTTGGCAATAATACTGCATTTCAGCACAACTACTGAGATTTGATTGAAATACTATGATTTAGAAGAAATACTATGACTTCGTACAAATACTATGTCTTGGTTCGAAAACTATGATTTGCAAAAAATACTATGATTTGGCACAAACACCATGAATTTTCAAAAATACTATGATTTAGCAGAAATACTATGATTGAGCAGAAGTACTAAGATGTAGTAGAAGTACTTTGATGTAGCACAAATACTATTATGGAGGAGTAATACTTTAACATGGGAGAATTATTGAGACACACACACATACACAGAGAGCAAAGTGTACAGGGGCTGTTAAGAGTCTGGGCTTGGTATATCTAGGTCAGCTAAATTGGCTGCACCTGCTGTAATCAGCCCTTACACACACAGACACAGAGAGAGCTATGGCTTTTCTTCAGTGTATTTCTCACATTCAGGATTCCCCTCGAACAAATGGCCATAATTTCCTAACCGTAGGAGCTAGAACGGTCATTCTGACACCGTTTTGTTCAGAAGAGATGGGGGAATCTGCAGGTCTTCATAATTCAGAGATAAAATGTAAATTATTGAAGATATATGACTTGTAATACACTGTAACTGAGTAGAGGCGAAGCAAAACTGCCTTGACTTGCCCTCAAACAACGTTTTGTAACTCTGAATCTTTATGGAGCATCAAAATCATTCTTTCACCGTAAGAAACAGCACGCTTTGGTGAACAGTCATGGAAATTTTCAGGTCTCTGTGGAAATCCATCAAAAAGATATGACGAGAGAAAAAAGTGCCTCATTTCCAGAGTCTGAAATCTGAAGAAATCTGAGCGAGGGACAAATTTCCTACCCTCAAACAAGTATAATTCATGGCCAAACGGTAATAGCTGAGAAAAAACTTCTTGAATTGTGAGCATCAGGAGTGTCTGAAGATATATTGGCACAAGCCTCATGTCTCAACTTTGTTTCGTTAAGGAGATATGACGATTTGAAAATGCTTCTCATTAGAGAAATCCAGCGCTGATTTTGAACAAACTCTCCATTGAGTTTCTATGGAGAGTTTTCAGACTTTGTGTTACTCTGAGGAGATTTGCAAAAAATCTCTAAGTCCCACAAGAATGATAGTGACATTTTCTGAAAGCCAGCAAAAATACCTACGTTTTGATGTATAATTTGTGGGAGTTGAGTGGAAATTGAGCGAGTAGCAAGAAGTTGTTCAGACATGAAGAGAAAATTCAGAATGGACGAGTGTACACTCTGAGTTAATTGCATAGCAACCATAACAACGCATGTATTTTCTGAAAAATCACAATTTTGCAACTGAAAACTTAAAGAGGTATAAGATTAAAACGGTAGAAGATCTGAAAAAGCTGAATCAGACAGGAATAGCCCAATAATCTGAGAACATTTTAAAGTTTGAATGGAGTTTCTAGGTGAAAGTATGACAAAGTAGTTAAGTTTCAAAAACAAGCAAGTTTTAGCAGAATTGTGGAAGTTTTCCATTCATTTCAATGGGACAAATTAAAGGAAAAAAGTGTAATATTTTAAAAAGTATAACAGTAATAAACACCAAAAGTCATTGCCGGAAAGAGCAGAAAGAGCAGAACAGTATAGAGTTTGAACTGAGAAAATCGGCTGAAAACTGAGGAAGTAGTTAAGTGCCAAAAAGTGTACGGAAGCAACTAGAAGAATAACTAGAAAAATTTGCATTTCCTGCGAAAATGCTGTGTGGATGCCTTAACGCTGAAGCTGTCTGCTGAAAAGCTGAAAAAGCTGAAAAGTTGCATGGTGGTGAAAAAAACATGTCGCCCTGAGCAGGATTTGAACCTGGCCCTGCTGGTCTCAAGGAAGCTGCTCATCTCACTGAGATAAACTCACTCTCTCAAAAAAGAGGAGGAGAGACCGACAATTCTGCTAAAATGAGCAGAAGCTGCTGAGAATTGTGCTGAGAAGAGGTGAAAAGGCTGAAAATTTTGCAGAAAAGAGGTAAATCAGCATAATTTCTGCAGAAAAGAGGCAGAACAAAAGAGAAAACTGAAAACAGGTTTTGCCATGACCGGGATTTGAACCTGGCCCTTTTGGTCTCAAGGCAGCTGCTCATCTCACTGAACCAAAGTGATTCTCACAAAAAGAAGAGATGGAGCAACTGACAATTTTGCTAAATGAGCAGAAGCTGCTGAGAACTGTGCTGAGAAGAAGTGAAAAGGCTGAAAATTTTGCAGAAAAGAGGTGAATCAGCAGAATTTCTGCAGAAAAGAGGTAAAGAAGCAATAAGTTGCGATGAAAAGAGATGAATCAGCAGAATTTCTGCTCAAAAGAGTTTTTTTTCTGAAAACAGCTGAGATTTGTGCTGATAAGAGGTGAAAAGGCTGAACATTTTGCAGAAAAGAGGTGAATCAGCAGAATTTCTGCAGAAAAGAGGCAAAGGAGCAGAATCTTGCGCTGAAAAGAGATGAATCAGCCGAGTTTCTGCTGAAAAGAGGTTTTTTTTCTGAAAACGGCCCAAATAAATGGAATTTGTGCTGAAAAGGGGTGAAAAAAATGAAAATTTTGCCTACAGGGGTGAAGAAGCTAAAGTATACCAAATCAAAGTATTTGTGCCAAAACATAGTGTTTCTGCCATATTGTGGTACTACTACATTACAACATGAATACGGATTAAAGATGAAAGAAACTGGCAACAAATTCCTCCACTACAAACCAGTCTGACACCACTTCTTTGCAGTGTTCACGTTTACTAAGGCACTACCCAAAAGGCGCCACGAGAGGGCACTCCAACACAAGAGATGAGGTGAATGAGCAGAATTTCTGCTGAAAAGAGGCAGAAGGTTCTGTATGTAGAAAAAAAAACAGTGTTGAACCATGTGTGAAATAAATAAAGAAATGAAATGAAAGAACAATCTGGTTCTGCTCAAATTCACCAATCAGAGGTACTGCCTCAGTCTGCTTCATCAGGCTGTGTACTTGTTTCTGCCATGGAGCGTTAACAAGAATCTGAGGTCCATATTAGAAAAGCTGCTAAAATCATAAAACTTTGCAGAATTGTAATAAATGAGCAATATAAATTACAGGTCTGTGATAGTGTATAAATTTGTAGTGAAAAAAAAAACGTGAACCAAGGTGGGATTGAACCCACGACCTTTGAGCTGCAGAGCCGTGTCATTACTGATTGCGCCACCTGGAAAGGGGGCGGCGGTCTGAAAGACAGATACTTGGGCAGTCAGAAAATATATCGCGGTGAGAGGCGAAAAACGCCGTTTTTTGGAGTTACAAAACGTCGTGTAACTCAAAAACTAGGAGGGCTAGCAGCATAATTCTTGTACTGGGTGAATCAGCGGACTTTGGTGTATTTTGACTGCGATTTTCATAGCTCGTTCTACCTTCGTCGCGGAGATATGACGAGAGAAGAAACGGCTTCATTTCCAGAGTTTGAAGACTGAGAGAAGGACAGATTTCCACCCCTCAAACAAACGTAATTCATTGCTCAACGGTAAGATAATTGTAAAAACTGCTTCCACTGTGAGTGTCAGCAGTGTCTGAAGATATATTGGCACAAGCCTCATGTCCTAACTTTGCTTTGTTAAAGAGATTTGGCGATTTGAAAATGCCTCCCGTTTCAGAATTTCAGCTCTGAATTTCAAAACCTCCCCATAGACTTTGAATGGGGAGTATTGAGACCTTGAGTCACTCCGAGGCAAATTGCGAAAAAACGGTAAATCTCACAATAAAGATAGTGACATTGTCTGAAAGCCAGCAAAATACCTACGTTTTGATGTATAATTTGTGGGGTTGAGTGGAAATTGAGTGAGTAGCAAGAAGTTGTTTAGACATGAAGAGAAAATTCAGAACGGACCAGCACTCACTCTGAGTTAATTGCATAGCAACCATAGCAACGCATGTATTTTCTGAAAAATCACAATTTTGCAACTGAAAACTTAAAGAGAGATAAGATTAAAACGGTAGAAGATCTGAAAAAGCTGAATCAGACAGGAATAGCCCAATAATCTGAGAACATTTTAAAGTTTGAATGGAGTTTCTAGGTGAAAGCATGAGAACGTAGTTAAGTTTGAAAGACAAGCAAGTTTTAGCAGAATTGTGGAAGTTTCCCATTCATTTCAATGGGACAAATTAAAGGAAAAAAGTGTAATATTTTAAAAAGTATAAGAGTAATAAACACCAAAAGTCATAGCTGGAATTAGCAGAAAGGGCAGAACAGTTTAGAGTTTGAACTGAGAAAATCGGCTGAAAACTGGAGGAGTAGTTAAGTGCCGAAAAACGTACGGAAGCAACAGGAATAATAAAGAATAAAGAGAAACAGGAAAACAATAGTGTGGAAGCCCTTTAGGGCATCCACACAATAAAGAGAAACAGGAAAACAATAGTGTGGAAGCCCTTTAGGGCATCCACACAATTTGCATTTCCTGCGAAAATGCTGTGTGGATGCCTTATTGCTGAAGCTGTCTGCTCAAAAACTGAAAAAGATGAAAAGTTGCAAAAAGTTGTATGGTGGTGAAAAAAAACATGTCGCCCTGAGCAGGATTCAAACCTGGCCCTCCTGGTCTCAAGGCAGCTACTCATCTCACTGAGCTAAACTCATTCTCTCACAAAAGAGGAGGAGAGACCGACAATTCTGCTAAAATGAGCAGAAGCTGCTGAGAATTGTGCTGAGAAGAGGTGAAAAGGCTGAAAATTTTGCAGAAAAGAGGTAAATCAGCAGAATTTCTGCAGAAAAGAGGCAGAACAAAAGAACAAAAGAGAAAACTGAAAACAGGTTTTGCCATGACCGGAATTTGAACCTGGCCGTTCTCGTCTCAAAGAAGCTGCTCATCTCACTGAACCAAACTCTTTCTCTCAAAAACAAGAGATGGAGAAACTGACAATTTTGCTAAATGAGCAGAAGCTGCTGAGAATTGTGCTGAGAAGAAGTGAAAAGGCTGAAAATTTTGCAGAAAAGAGGTGAATCAGCAGAATTTCTGCAGAAAAGAGGTAAAGAAGCAATAAGTTGCGCTGAAAAGAGATGAATCAGCAGAATTTCTGCTCAAAAGAGTTTTTTTTCTGAAAACAGCTGAGATTTGTGCTGATAAGAGGTGAAAAGGCTGAACATTTTGCAGAAAAGAGGTGAATCAGCAGAATTTCTGCAGAAAAGAGGTAAAGAAGCAATAAGTTGCGCTGAAAAGAGATGAATCAGCAGAGTTTCTGCTGAAAAGAGTTTTTTTTTCTGAAACAGCCAAAAAAGCTGGAATTTGTGCTGAAAAGGGGTGAAAAAAATGAAATTTTGCTGAAAAGGGGTGAAGAAGCTAAAGTATACCAAATCAAAGTATTTGTGCCAAAACATAGTGTTTCTGCCATATTGTGGTACTACTACATTACAGCATGAATACGGATTAAAGATGAAAGAAACTGGCAACAAATTCCTCGACTACAAACCTGTCTGATACCACTTCTTTGCAGTGTTCACGTTTACTAAGGCACTACCCAAAAGGCGCCACGAGAGGGCACTCCAACACAAGAGATGAGGTGAATGAGCAGAATTTCTGCTGAAAAGAGGCAGAAGGTTCTGTATGTAGAAAAAGAAACACTGTTGAACCATGTGTGAAATAAATAA
>NW_020327765.1:0-40685 GCF_001858045.2 Oreochromis niloticus | reverse complement strand
CGAGATAAATGCATGTATAGCAATCTCCAGTTCAGATCGAGATAAATTCGGGCTTAGCCTAGCCACATTTCTTGAATGATAAAACAAGACCGAACCAGAGATTTCACATGCCCATCCAATGTGAAACTGGAGTCAAAGGTGACACCTAAATTCCTGACAGAGGATTTAACATAGAGTGAGGAGGACCAAGGGCTTTCACTATCTGCGATAGGAATCTATCAGGGGCGCATACGAGGACTTTGGTTTTCCCTCGTTGAGCTGGAGGAAATTTGCAGCCGTCCTACGTTGATCAATCTAAGCAATCATTCAGACGCTGAGCTTAGATAATCCTCGGGCATAAAAGAAATGTACAACTGAATATCATCAGCATAACAATGATAAGAATGTCCTCAAAAGAGCCCATTATATGCTGGAGGGGAAGAAGATAAATTAAAAACAATAAAGGCCCCAAACTGACCCTTGAGGGACACCATAAGTAAGGGAGGTAGAGGATGACCTAAAATCGGAGACTGCCACAGAAAAGGATCGGTGATGGAGATAAGAGAGAACCACTCTAATGCAGTTCCAGATACACCAACCATTTTTTCAGCCTTTCAATGAGGATGTGATGGTCAGCTGTGTCGAAAGCTGATGTGAGGTCCAACATGAGTAGAACAGAGCATTTTCCTGCATCATTATCCATCAAGATATCACTTGAGACCCTAAGAAGAGCTGTCTCCGTGGAATGAAACTGACGAAACCGGACTGAATTATCGTAAATGCCATGTTTATCTAGAGCTGCCATAAGTTGCTTATTATATTTTGTAGGATTTGATTTAAAAAACACAAACACAATTAAAGTAACCAACGATGCTATACGTTGACATTGTTCTTTCACTGTAAGAATCAGCAGGCTATGGTGAATAATCACAGCGATTTTCAGGTCTCTGAAGAATCTATCTAGGAGCTATGACAGTGTAAAGACACCTGCAATTTTAAATGTGCGGCGACATTGAATGAGGCGCGTACAGTAGAGGGACCAACGCACACGAATGGTGCACAGCCACAGATGAGCTTTGTGTCATTTATTTGTGACATGCAGGATTGTCCGCAAAGAAATGTGGATAAGTTGTAAATCAAAAGCTAAAGAGCTCATTGCAGCTGTCATTTTCACTGAAGTCTCCATAGACTTTGAATGGGGACGTTTCTGACTTTGTGTTGCTTGGAGGCCATTTGCGAGAAACGGCAACTCCTGCGATAATGACGGTGGCATTTTGTGAAAGGCAAGAAAAATACCTACGTTTGATGTATAATTTGTTAATGAAGGCAAAATTGGAGCGTTTGTTCAGACGTGAAGAAGAGATTGAGAAGCGACAATGCCTGGCGTGTTTGGCGGTGGGTAGCAAGGCTAAGAAGCATATTGAGGTAAAAGTTGAGGGATTTGGGACAGCGGTAAAAAGGCAGAGAGAGCCCGTCTATAGGCTCGCCTGTAGGCTTCTAAGCAAGCGTAGCAGGTGAATTTCAGAGCCAGGGACTATTATTGTTTGTTTGGTATGTATCCCCAACAAATGTCCGCATGGGATTCGAACCACTGCCCCCTGTCTTCAATCTCCGCATAGGGCCTGTCACTTTCCCATGAGCCCGAGGGCGGCCAATGGAATGGGCGCAATTCTGGTATATTTATCTTCTTCTTTTTTTTTTTTTTTTTTTTTTTTTTTTTAGCTCGATAGCTAGCCGGAGCTCCAGGGCCACTGAAGCCGCCGAGAACGGCACAACTCCCGGCACGTCATTTTCAGATCACCGCGGACTTTCGCTACTCTGGTTAAACGTAGTCACTTAGACAAGCTAGAAATGATATGTTGGCTTTTTCAGTGTTTTATTTGTTCGTCAGTAATCGGTTGGCTGAGATTAAAGTGATTAGATTAGATTAGATAAATAAAACTTTATTAATCCCCGGGTGGGTTCCTCCTTGGTTTTCTCACAGCTGACTAAACGTCAAACAGAAACCAATTAAACAAAAGTGTGAGATGGTCGACAGTTTACGCCAGCGTCCTGTTATAATTTAGATAGCAAGGAGCAGGCGGCCGAGTTTATTCAACTCCACCGAGACAGCGGTGACGCTAACCAGAAGGCTAGACCGTCCAATTTCCCAGCCATTTACTTCCGGCCTACCGACCTTCTGAGGACCCGGCCCACGTAGACCGCTCAGGCCGGGTCCTCAGGAGGATGCAGCCCATGAATTGGACACGACCAATAACTGGTGCACCAACCATATCTTTCTTGTGTAAATGTAAATTTGTCTGTTATTGTGTAAATACATTCGCTATTGTGTACTCTACACACACGGAGAGATGCCAAACTGCCTTTCACTGTTCTTGTAACAGTGACAATAAAAGCTATTCTGTTCTATTCTATTCTATATTTGCTTGATATAATGTTACATGTCTATTTGTTTTAAAAATCTACCATGACTGGTTGGGGTGAGGTGTATGACAATAACAATCATTATTTGCAGTATTGGTATCCTGAGGTAAACCTTTAGTAACAGCAAAATAACTCTGCCTTAGCTTTGTAAAATTTTCATTACTAATTACTGAATAAATATTTTTGCTCATGACATCTTTGATAGGATTTTGTAGGTCACAGAATACCTGTTGTTGATCGAAGTTAATAATTCTTTGCAGAAAGACACAGAGGACGAAGTTCGAGAGGTCATCAGGAACAACCTACATTTACAAGGAAAGGTAAGAAAAGGACACAAGTTACTTAAAGTATACTTACACATTATGCCTCTGGGCTTAGATTTTGCCATGGTGTCAGGTTGTTGTCAGTTTATCTTATTCTTGTGAAAGTAATGTCAAAGGACTGGTTTAAGAGAAATTCTTCAAATCTGGCACAAGGATGAAGTGATTCGATTTTGATGGTCGGTGGGCAAACTCGCAAAATTTAGAGTCAAGTACTCAGATTCAGTTTAAATTTCACACAAATCTAGAGTAAGAGGACCTAAACGAACTGATGAACCTTTATGTCCATAAGATAAATAAGGCTACTTCACAGTGATATCATAGGTTATCCGAAAGATATAGAATAGGAAATTCAATCTGTCAACAAGTGATTGAAGGAACTCTATCACTCCACATAGCCCCTATCCCACTAACATCACTAAACTCGTCTGTACGGGAGAGTACAGGCTGTATCAAAAAGAATCATTCGATTTCAAAGTGCTTTCATTCTGCAGCCATTCACCCGGAACAATTGCATTACAACAGCAGTGGCTGCAGTGACTACAGTGAACTATGGATGACGTATTCATTGATTATCATAAACATTGAACATTTTGTATGTAAAACTTTATATTCAGCCATGTATTTTAAATTTAGTGTAAGCTTAAAATACAGCCTTTTGAAAGTGTATGATTTATTTTTGATACACTGTATATTCCAGAGTCATATGTGAAGCCATCTACTTGACAGCTAAAGCTTCACCCACACTGGGTCAGGAAACAGGACAATGATCCCAAACACACCAGCAGGAGAAAGAACTGAATCTGAAGTTATAGAGTGACTGAAATACTGAAAGTAGCAGGACCTTAAGAGTGCTGTGCGTAAATGAATGGCTTCAAACCTAAATCAACTGAAGCAACGTTATAAACAAGGGTGGGCCAAAATTCTGCCACAATGATTTTAAAGACTTACGAAGTCATACAAAAAAACAACCAATTCAAGTTATTGCCAGCAAGGTAGTTATACAAGCTACTGAATCATGAGCTTTACATGTGGTGTTTCTGTGTTTTGGCTTTTGTTTTGTTAAAGTCGAGACAGATGTAAACCAGTTGGTAGATGTTGGTTGGTACTATATATTTATATATTCACAAAGGTGCTTAACCTTGTGAATGGCCAATAGAGTCATGCATTTCCTCTGTGTGTCTTACAAAGTCAGAGGACCCAGCAATTCGTTGGCAGATGGCTCTGTACAGAGACCTCCCAAACCACTATGAGGATACTACTGACCCAGAGAAGACTGTGGAGAGAATCCTGGATATTGGTCATGTCCTCTTCCACCTGGAGCAGGTCTATATATTCAAGTGTGAGTTGATTTTGCGCATTTTTGTGCCAACGTAGAGAGTATAGCTTTAAGGTACCCCACGGTCCTCTTAAACTAGCTGATTGGTCTTCATTAAAGCTGACCACATACTTCTCCAGGATAATATGGCTTCCAGATGGTAAGGTACACCAACTAAATATCTAGTATACTGAGTGGTTCAGTTTGTGTCTTCAGGTGGAGCATCCTCAGCGCAGTAAGAAGGCTGTGGCACAAACTGCTTTCAAACAGAGGAAGAGAGATGTCGTCGCTGCTTCAGGATGGCACCACTCTATAACTTGCCAAGGTATGTTCTCAAACACACACACATGTAAATGAAGAAGAAATATTTAAAATTCTGCACTTTATTATTTCCCACCCTCATCTACAGCCACACCTCGGGCTAGTGAGGAAAGGTTGTGGATATATGTTGCACCTACAGTGCAGCCCTTTATAAGCAGCAGAAGATGGGTAGATAAACAGTTATTAGTCATCCATGTATCTCTCTCATACTAGGCACCGGGCTGTAAACTTGTTCCTGCAGGGCTATGAAAAGTCCTGGATGGAGACAGAGGAGCACTACTTTGAAGATAAACTCATAGAAGACCTCGCTGTAAGTTAATTTCATTTAAAAAAAACAAAACGAGTGGAATTCTTCTGACTACTCTGGAATTTTGCTTGTTTTGAAGGCAAATTAGTGTTAATTTCTTCAGTGTATAGCAGAGTTTTAGCACTTTGTGAATGTGTGTTGATTTCAGAAACCAGGTGAACAGGAGCCATCTGAGGAAGAGGAGGGGCAGAAACACAAACACATAGATCCCTGCATCAGCTCATCCAGCTGTTCAGCAGAACAGCCCTAACAGAAAAATGGTGTGTATTTTACACACTACCTGTTAAAGTCCCTATTTTTCCAGTTATTTGTTGCAGTTCATGTCGTTAAAGTCCAATGAATAGCTTGAAATGGTACAAAGGTAAGTGGTGAGCTGCCAGAGGTTAGGTTACCCAAAACTGAAAAATAATGTACATTTCAGAATTATACCAAAAGGCCTTTTTCAGGGACACAACATGGGTTAACAATTCAAAGCTGTTCTGCAGCAGTGAAGGTTGATCAAGCCTTGAAAGCTGCTGCTACTAATTCCTACAGGTGTTCCAACTTGGATTAATTCCAACCCCCTCTGTCTGCATAAAGCAGTGTTGGTGCCATACCCTTGTGAGCATCAGCTGAACAGTACTGTACTGCAGTAAGTAGTGTGTTGCTACAAAAATGGTGAGAAAAGACCATTAACAGTGGAAGAGAGAGAGACCATCATAACACTTAAAAATGTAGGTCTGTCCTGACAAGAAAGTCAAAGTGTCAGTGAGTACAGTTTCCTTCACCATCAAACGCACTGAGAAACAAACTGTGACAGGAAGAGGTCTGCAGACCCAAAGACACGACTGAATCACAGGACAAGGTTCTGAGAGTTAACAGCTTGTGTGATAGGCAGCTCACAGGACAACAGCTTCAAGCACATCTATCTCAAGGAGCTTCGTGATGTAGTCACCTGAAATGGTTTCATTTCACAGGTGTGCCTGTCAGGGTTCATTTGTGGAGTTTCTTGCCTTCTTAATGGGGTTGGGACCATCAGGTGTGTTGTGCAGAAGTCAGGTTGGTACACAGCTGACAGCCCTGTTTGACAACTGTATTAATTTAATATGGCAACAACCAATGAGGTAAGTAAAGAGAAATGACAGCCCATCAGTCAGTCTGGGAAATTGCTAAAACTCTGAATGTGTCCCCAAGTGCAGTCAGGAAAAAACGCTATGACAAAACTGGACCGCCCCAGGAAAGGAAGACCAAGAGTCACCTCTGCTGCTGAGGATACATTCATCCGAGTCCCGAGGCTCAGAAATCGCAAGTTAACAGCAGCTCAGATTAGAGCCCAGATAGATGCCACACAGAGCTCCAGTAGCAGACACATCTCTACATCAACTGTTCAGAGTGTGTGAATCAGGCCTTTATGGTCAAATAGCTGCTAAGAAACCACGACTAAGGAAAAGCAACAAGCAGAAGAGATTTGTTTGGGCCAAGAAACACAAGGAGTGGACATTAGACCAGTGGAAATCTGTGCTGTGGTCTGATGAGTCCAAATCTGAGATCTTTGATTCCACCCACCGTGTCTTTGTGTGACGCAGAAAAGGTGAACGGATGGTCTCCACATGCACGGTTCCCACTGTGAAGCATGGAGGAGGAGGTGTGATGGTGTGGGAGTGCTTTGGTGGTGACACCATTGCTGGGATTTTTTCAAAATTGAAGGCACACTGAACCAGCATGGCTGCCACAGCATCCTGCAGCGACATGCCATCTCATCCAGTTTGTGTTTAGTTGGACCGTCATTTATTTTCCAACAGTACAATGAGCCCAACACACCTCCAGGCTGTGCGAGGGCTGTTTGACCAAGAAGGAGAGTGATGGAGGCCTGGCCTCCACAGTCACCTGACCTAAACCCAATGGAGATGGTTTGGGATGAGATGGAGCACAGAGGGAAGGCAAAAGGACCAACAAGTGCTCAGCATCTCTGGGAACTCCTTCAAGACTTTGGAAAACCATTTCAGGTGACCACCTCATGAAGCTCATGGAGAGAGAATGCCAAGAGTGTGCAAAGCAGTAATCAAAGCAAAGGGCGGCTATTTTAAAGAATCTGAAATATAAAACATGTAAATATTCATCAAAATAATGAAAACTGTTAAATGAGAAGATGTCATTTCAGTCAGTGGTGCACCAAAATTATTTTCCTTAATACAGCTATAATTGTGCTAACTTTGGTGAATGTGTTTGTTTTGCAGTAAACTGGATGAGGATCATCTCTACATGGCCTACGCAGACATCATGGCTAAGGTATCTGTTGCTGAGTACCAACACTAAACACTTTTGAATTGAAACTCACATAGCTGGCTTAGCATAGACGGTAAAAAAACCTGTTATTGTTCTGTGTGCTGTTTATGTCATCGACCAGGGATGATGCTTTGGGCTGATGGATTACTTGCAGGGCGCTGTACTGCCTAATCAAATCACTTATTGCAACTGGCACCTCCCCTACCTTCAGTGTAGAATAGTTTAGTGTGGCCTGAAAAGCTAAGAGAGGGAAAAGAAATTAAAACAGATGCACCAAACTGTGGCAAATTAACCAAATGTTAGCAGCTGCACTGTTAACAGTAGCACTAGCAGCTGCACTAGTAACTAGTCTTCTGGATGGTAGAGTTGTTGTTGGTTTAGGACACTGTTAATATATCACTGCTTAGTGATTGCAGTCCGAATTGGGTCTGCTGGGTATATTTCTTCAGACACTTCATGCTGTCAAGGCCGGGAGAGCAGTACGTGGGAGTGAACATAAGTGCAGACACAATACAGAGCGGAAATAAGATTTCACAAGTTTTATTGAAATCACAGAATAAACTATGGTGAGACATGAATACGTGGCAGGGAAATCTCTGACGAGGAGTCTTGCAGGTGGCTCTGGAGGCGGGTAGCCCTCTGAGTGTTGAGTGAGTGAGTTGGGTTCCAGCCTTGTATTCTAGTAATGCAGAGGAAGCAGCAGGCAGGAGGACAGGCAGGTGAGAGCAGTGAGTAATTTAAGTCGAGAGAAGCAAGTTGCAGAATGAAGCTGGGATTTGACTGTGGAGACCAGCGTCCAGAGGAAGGAGTAAGGTGGTGACTTGACGAGATTGCTAAAGGCACAAAAGAGATCAAGTACTTGGCATGAACAAAGAAACGAACTGGTGAAGAACTGATGGCAACACTGGTTTAAATACTGTCTTGCTGAATGCCACAGATGGAAAACGCGTGGAGAAGTGTAGGTGTTGAACCAGGGCTCCACCCCAAAAGGCAGATGCAGAGCGCAAGGCCAGGACAGAAAACCACTGAACACTGACCTGGATCATGACATATATATAAACACAAAGAATGGTGTGTTTAGCTTTAGGATCAACCAAGTTCCCCAAATAAAAATAAAAAACTGTTTGTGGTGAACACCTACACATCGAATAAAAAATTAAAGCATGTGAGACTCAATCTCACTGCACACTTTGCCAGGCAAAGTGTGCATGGATCTGACAGACAGAAAGATCTGACAGACATGCTCCTAATGAGAAGACGGATGGTGTCCTGGGGATCTCCTGCCAGATCCGGACCAGGGTATCACCGAACTTCTGGAAAAGTTGAGGTGTTTATTGGATCTATGTCAGCCGAGCATGGGGGCAGTTAGTGGTATCAGGCATTGTCATTCCGAAGGAACTACATGCATACTCGAGCCACATGAGGCCAGGCATTGTCAGGCACCAGAGGAACCCAGGATCCAATGCATCACCATAGGGTCTGATGTGAGTCCAAGGATTTCATCCCATTACTTAATGGGAGTCAGGGTGCCATTACCTAGTCTGTTAGAGGTTTGTGCGTCTGTCCATGGATATGCCTCCCCCAGACCAGTCATACTGAACGATGTTACAGGCGGCATAATGTTCTCCACAGCTTCTCTAGACCCTTTCACATCTGTCACATGTGCTCAGGGTGAACCTGCTATCATCTGTGAAAAGCACAGGGCACCAGTGGTGGACCATTCTGGTATTCTACGGCAAATGCCAGACGGTGCTGGGCAGTCAGCAGAGGGTTGACAAGAGGAAGCTCTGTCCCCAGGCCACCATCATAAAGTCGTTTGTTGATTGTTGATCAGAGACATTCATGTCAGTGGCCCCTTAATTTACCGTTCGATCTACCCTCACCTATAGTCACGAGCTGTGGGTAGTGACCGAAAGAACGAGACTGTGAATACAAGCGGCGGAAATGAGCTTCCTCTGAAGGGTGGCTGGCCTCTCCCTTAGAGATAGGCTGAGAAGTTCAGCCATTCGGGAGGGGCCCAGAGTAGAGCCGCTGCTCCTCCACATCGAAAGGAGCCAGTTGAGGTGGTTCGGCATCTGACAAGGATGTCCCCTGGGCGCCTCCTGGTGAGGTTTCCGGGCATGTCCCACCGGGAGATGGCCCCGGGGCAGACCCAGGACACGCTGGAGAGATTATATCTCTCGGCTGGCCTGGGAACGCCTTGGTGTTTCCCCGGACAAGCTGGAGGAGGTGGCTGGGGAGAGGGAGGTCTGGGCTTCTCTGCTTGGGGAGATGGATGGATGGGCCTTCTGCAGGTCATTTTGTAGAACTCTGGCAAGTTTCATCTGTTCATCTTTGCACAAAGCAGCAGATACCGGCCCTCCCCATCATTCGTAACATCTGGTTTAAAAAAACAAAGATGGTGACACCGAAAATACTCAGTTTGATGCCTCAGTGCTTGGAACTTCCCGTCGCTGATGTGGCTATATCTATCCGAAGTAATCAGTCTGTAGTTTGTATGCTTTTTTTCACCTTTCTCCCTTCCTTCAGAGTTGCCATGATGAAGAGGATGACGATGGAGAAGTGAAGAGTTTGAAGTAGGTGATCAGTCGGTCTTGAATCTTCCACTAGTCTCCTCAAGTTTTAGCAGTTTCATTTTAGATGGTCTGCAATGATATGTGTCACCTTTCTAACAAAGGAAAAAGAGATGGAGAAGCAGAAGCTGTTGTATCAGCAGGCTCGGCTGCACGACCGTGGCGCTGCTGAGATGGTGCTCCAAACCATCAGTGCTAGTAAAGGTAAGTCTTGCCTATCGCCCCTACTCTTTACTGTAACTCAGCGGTGGCAAATATATTATGGCCCTTGTGATAGAACCAGGCTGTCCAATCCCTATGCCTGCTTACTCATTGATGTGTTAAAAGTAATTTGTTCTGGATATGACTGTTTGGGAGCCTATTCTTAGATCCACCGTTTCACACTAATTCACAATTTGATGATATTTGATGTTTTTATCACCTGTGCAAAGTTGTACTTGGCAACAGTTTGTGTCTTGCTGTGCGTCTGTTTCCTTTTGACACATTTCTAAGTTTGAACATTTAGTATGTATGCACAGAGGTGTTGCTTGATGAGTACACACACAGACATTACAATATAGAAGTGTGGTTTAAAGATAAAAAAACAAAAACAAAAACTGATTAGTTGTGAATTAATTTTCCCTTTTATGGAGCAGAAAACGTTACTGGATGCTAGCTAATAGGCTACATTTGGATGTCAAATATTTATAGGGGGAAAAATGGAAATTATGGATATGAAATAAAATGTCTCTTTGTTGCTTAACCTGCAGGTTGTCAGGTCTCTGGCCCCTGGGAGAGTGAAGACCTGGACAGTTTGTCAGAGCTGGTCCAGGATATCCGTCTTTGCTCTCAGGCCCTCAACAAGCTGGACCGACAGACCTTGAAGCAGAGCTGGGTCAGGACTCAGTCACACGGACACTTTCTCGACCGAAACTCCAAGTGCCTCCTCTCCGCCACCTCCACTTGAGGGTGGGAGGTGTGATGATGTCGGCAGAACTTTGCTTCTGATGTCTACTCTTTATCACTGACGGTGGATTTTGAGCCAGTGTTCATAATAAAAGTGGTCATTTTTATAAACATTTTGTTTAGTGAGGCTACACCAAAAAGAAACAAGATAAAACCAAAATAAAGTGACATGCTGTCCACCAACAATCTGTTGATAGCTTGTGTTTTATGCATTTTTGTCTGCCTTATTTATACATGTAAAGCTCTGTATCTGTATAAAGAGTTTGTGTTAGTGTGCGAGAGGTTTTGTGTCGCAATTGGTCCTGTTTTAATAAATAAATAATAAATAAATAAAGTTTATTTATATAGCACCTTTCAAGACAGAATCACAAAGTGCTGCACATAAAATTACAAGTCATAAAAAGATTTAAAAAGACTAAATAAAACAGGCAAAAAATTAACCAAAAGCAGTTTTAAAAAGGTGAGTTTTGAGTTGTGTTTTAAAAACAGCTACTGAGTCCACAGTTCTTAATGCTTGGGGGAGAGAGTTCCACAGTCTAGGGGCCACAGTGGCAAAAGCTCTATCACCCTTAGTCCTCCTCTTAGTATTTTTTTTATAGCAAGTAAGCCCAGATCAGATGACCTCAAAGACCTGCTGGGGACATAAGGCTGTAGCAGATCAAAGATGTAGGCAGGTGCCAGTCCATGCACAGCTCTGTAGGTCAAGACCAGGATCTTAAAATCGACTCTAAATTTAACAGGAAGCCAGTGTAACTGAGATAACAACGGTGTCACATGTGAGTACTTGGAGGATTTTGTCAAAAGCCTAGCTGCAGCGTTTTGCACAACCTGCAGACGATCCAGAGAACCTTTGCTAAGACACATAAACAGCGAATTGCAATAATCCAAGCGTGACGAGATAAATGCATGTATAGCAATCTCCAGTTCAGATCGAGATAAATTCGGGCTTAGCCTAGCCACATTTCTTGAATGATAAAAACAAGACCGAACCAGAGATTTCACATGCCCATCCAATGTGAAACTGGAGTCAAAGGTGACACCTAAATTCCTGACAGAGGATTTAACATAGAGTGAGGGAGGACCAAGGGCTTTCACTATCTGCGATAGGAATCTATCAGGGGCGCATACGAGGACTTTGGTTTTCCCCTCGTTGAGCTGGAGGAAATTTGCAGCCGTCCTACGTTTGATCAAATCTAAGCAATCATTCAGACGCTGAAGCTTAGATAAATCCTCGGGCATAAAAGAAATGTACAACTGAATATCATCAGCATAACAATGATAAGAAATGTCCTCAAAAGAGCCCATTATATGCTGGAGGGGAAGAAGATAAATTAAAAACAATAAAGGCCCCAAAACTGACCCTTGAGGGACACCATAAGTAAGGGAGGTAGAGGATGACCTAAAATCGGAGACTGCCACAGAAAAGGATCGGTGATGGAGATAAGAGGAGAACCACTCTAATGCAGTTCCAGATACACCAACCCATTTTTTCAGCCTTTCAATGAGGATGTGATGGTCAGCTGTGTCGAAAGCTGATGTGAGGTCCAACATGAGTAGAACAGAGCATTTTCCTGCATCATTATCCATCAAGATATCACTTGAGACCCTAAGAAGAGCTGTCTCCGTGGAATGAAACTGACGAAAACCGGACTGAAACTTATCGTAAATGCCATGTTTATCTAGAGCTGCCATAAGTTGCTTATTATATTTTGTAGGATTTGATTTAAAAAAACACAAACACAATTAAAGTAACCAACGATGCTATACGTTGACATTGTTCTTTCACTGTAAGAATCAGCAGGCTATGGTGAATAATCACAGCGATTTTCAGGTCTCTGAAGAAATCTATCTAGGAGCTATGACAGTGTAAAGACACCCTGCAATTTTAAATGTGCGGCGACATTTGAATGAGGCGCGTACCAGTAGAGGGAGCCAACGCACCACGAATGGTGCACAGCCACAGATGAGCTTTGTGTCATTTATTTGTGACATGCAGGATTGTCCGCAAAGAAATGTGGATAAGTTGTAAATCAAAAGCTAAAGAGCTCATTGCAGCTGTCATTTTCACTGAAGTCTCCATAGACTTTGAATGGGGACGTTTCTGACTTTGTGTTGCTTGGAGGTCTCTCTCTCTTCCACTGTTAATGGTCTTTTTCTCACCATTTTTGTAGCAACACACTACTTACTGCAGTACAGTACTGTTCAGCTGATGCTCACAAGGGTATGGCACCAACACTGCTTTATGCAGACAGAGGGGGTTGGAATTAATCCAAGTTGGAACACCTGTAGGAATTAGTAGCAGCAGCTTTCAAGGCTTGATCAACCTTCACTGCTGCAGAACAGCTTTGAATTGTTAACCCATGTTGTGTCCCTGAAAAAGGCCTTTTGGTATAATTCTGAAATGTACATTATTTTTCAGTTTTGGGTAACCTAACCTCTGGCAGCTCACCACTTACCTTTGTACCATTTCAAGCTATTCATTGGACTTTAACGACATGAACTGCAACAAATAACTGGAAAAATAGGGACTTTTAACAGGTAGTGTGTAAAATACACACCATTTTTCTGTTAGGGCTGTTCTGCTGAACAGCTGGATGAGCTGATGCAGGGGATCTATGTGTTTGTGTTTCTGCCCCTCCTCTTCCTCAGATGGCTCCTGTTCACCTGGTTTCTGAAATCAACACACATTCACAAAGTGCTAAAACTCTGCTATACACTGAAGAAATTAACACATAATTTGCCTTCAAAACAAGCAAAAATTCCAGAGTAGTCAGAAGAATTCCACTCGTTTTGTTTTTTTTAAATGAAATTAACTTACAGCGAGGTCTTCTATGAGTTTATCTTCAAAGTAGTGCTCCTCTGTCTCCATCCAGGACTTTTCATAGCCCTGCAGGAACAAGTTTACAGCCCGGTGCCTAGTATGAGAGAGATACATGGATGACTAATAACTGTTTATCTACCCATCTTCTGCTGCTTATAAAGGGCTGCACTGTAGGTGCAACATATATCCACAACCTTTCCTCACTAGCCCGAGGTGTGGCTGTAGATGAGGGTGGGAAAATAATAAAGTGCAGAATTTTAAATATTTCTTCTTCATTTTACATGTGTGTGTGTTTGAGAACATACCTTGGCAAGTTATAGAGTGGTGCCATCCTGAAGCAAGCGACGACATCTCTCTTCCTCTGTTTTGAAAGCAGTTTGTGCCACACAGCCTTCTTACTGCACTGAGGATGCTCCACCTGAAGACACAAACTGAACCACTCAGTATACTAGATATTTAGTTGGTGTACCTTACCATCTGGAAGCCATATTATCCTGGAGAAGTATGTGGTCAGCTTTAATAAAGACCAATCATCTAGTTTAAGAGGACCGTGGGGTACCTTAAAGCTATACTCTCTACGTTGGCACAAAAATGCGCAAAATCAACTCAAACTTGAATATATAGACCTTGTTACGGGTGCTGTTGGTTTCTCTGTTGTGTGACGTATGTATATTCACCTGTGCAGGGGCTCGGCTGTGATTGGTGGACCTAATGACCGGCCTGATGTGACTGGTTCCTGCGGTGGCCGTGAGCTACAAAAGGGCGACTGAAGAGCTGCACTGGTTGGGATGTGTGGCAGACTTCCCATGCACCTGCCTCTGGTCCAGACGGCGCGGCCGCAGCTACAGTCTTTTAGCATAAAGTCGGGCATGTGTGTGAGGTGCGGAGTAAGTAGGGGTGAGCTGCCGATTATTTTGAGATGCCTTCTTTTCTCCTGTGTTTTTTAGACCAGGGAGGTCAGTCTGTGTTATTTCTTTGTTTTCTTTTCCCTGGATAGGTTAGAGGGGAACCGAAGCATAGGTTGAGTTTTGTTTATTGTTTTGGCCTTGGCTCACCCCGAAGCATATACTCCTCCATTGTGCCATTAGTGTAAATAAATTATTGTTAAGATTCAAACGCTGTGGCTGTGTCTGTTTGGGCGTGGGAAGTCGCGTGGCATCCTGCGCATCGTTACGGTCATTACGAGCCGGGTCGTAACAGTTTTGGGGGCTCGTCTGTTTTGTCCCGTTTTGTGGTCTGTGGTTTGTTCGGCCGGCTTTTCTTTTGTGTGTGGGGGTGTGTGTGTGTGTGTGTGTATGGGAGGATGGAGTTCTCGTTAGATGATTTTGTCACCTCCCCTTCCTGGGATAAGATAGAGGTGTGTCGAAAGGCGGATTTGCTTATTGTGGCGAGTTTTTTTGATATTAAAGTGTCCTACAATGCCCGTAAAGCGGAGGTGAGGGCTGCCTTGTGTGCAGGTTTGGTGGAGCGGGGCATTCTCCCTCCCCTGAAGACAGCTGTAAAGCAGCCTGGCGGGGGCGGCGTGGAGGTGGCTCCGGTGCCTGGACCGGAGCCGGATGCCAAACGGCCTGCTAATGTGCCCCCGGCTGAGGTGGAGTCGGACGCGGCTGAGGTGGAGTCTGATGTAGCTGAGGTGGAGCCTCAGGCAGTGGGGTCTGCTGCGGCGGACCTCCGTTTGACCCTCCGTATTAGGGAGGCGGAGGTGCGTGCTAAGGAGCTTGAAGTGCAGGCTATGCACCTCCGTGTTAGAGCTTTGGAGCTGGAGCGCAAGCCTGCCGTTGTCTTAACACCTGTGGCCGCTGCCTCCACGCCCGTCTCAGGTCACCCTGACACATCCACAGTTTCTCCACCAAGTTTTGACATCACCAAACACGTTAGACTAGTGCCTCCGTTTCGGGAGGCTGAGGTTGATTCCTATTTTAGCGCTTTTGAGCGTATAGCAGCTGCATTGAGTTGGCCCAAGGAGTTTTGGGCGCTGCTACTCCAGTGTAAGTTAATCGGCAAGGCTCAGGAAGTATGTACTAGCCTTTCCGTTAACGACAGCCTCCAATATGATATTGTGAAGAAATCAATTTTGCACGCGTATGAATTAGTTCCTGAGGCTTATCGACAGAAATTTCGTAAGAGTGAAAAGACCGCCGAACAAACCTTTGTGGAGTTTGCCCGTGAGAAACAGCGCTTGTTTGAACGCTGGATGCAAGCCAGCAATGTGAAGGATATCGAGGGATTGAAGGAGTTGGTTCTTTTAGAAGAATTTAAAAAGTGTCTCCCGGGTCAGTTGGTAGTGTATTTAAATGAGCAGAAGGTGACGTCCCTAGCGAAAGCAGCGGTTTTAGCGGATGAGTTCATCCTTACACATAAAGTCGTTTTTTCACCCGGGGCGGCACGAGAAGTAGGGGGGGTACAGGAAAAGAGACAGAAATTCCCTAAACAGACCCAAAGGGCGAGGCAGGAGGAAACTGACAGGCGGGAATGTTTTTATTGCCGTGAGTCTGGTCACCTGATCGCCAGTTGTCCTGCGCTGCGGAAGAAAGAGCAGCGCAGAGGGTCTAAGGGACCCGTGGGGTTCATTAAAGTAGTCTCCCCACTTACCTGTCCTGAACAGATGCAGCGGTGTGACCCAGAAATGGAGGAAGAGTCACGTTTTAAACCTTTTCTTTCCCAAGGCTTCGTTTCGGTGGCAGGTAAAGAGGACAGGGTTCCCATTACTATTCTCCGAGACACCGGGGCGCATCAATCTTTTATGTTAGACAATGTGTTGCCACTGTCGGATAAAACTGCCTGCCACACGGATGTGTTAGTGTGGGGGATTGAGATGAATGTTCTTCGGGCGCCCCTCCACCGAGTATATTTACACTCACCCATCACAACTGGGCCTGTGAAGGTTGCCATAAGACGACAGTTACCGTTTAAAGGTGTGTCATTTATTTTGGGCAACAATCTGGCCGGGGGAAAAGTGTTTCCACCGCCTGAGGTGACGGATACCCCTGTGGCTGCCTCAGATGTTACCGAGCCAAAAGCGACAGTTTTTCCCGTTTGCGCTGTTACACGGGCGCAAGCGCGCAAATTTGCGGATGTCATTAGTATCGCAGATACGTTTGTGGCTGGGGAGCAGAAACCTTGTGTTGGGGTGAAAGACAGTGTGGGGGATAAATGCAGTGTGTTAAATTTAACACCGGCGTTGAGTGGGGATGTGAATAAAGAAGCTTTGATAAGCGCTCAGGAAAATGACAGGTCTTTGAGTCCCTGTTTCTCAGCCGTTGCCACGGCTGGGGAAAGCATCCTTCCCCGTTTTTTTCTGCAGGATGGCGTGTTAATGAGGCGGTGGTCCTCTGATCAGAGTGGCACATCAAGTGTTACACAGGTGGTGGTACCATCTCAACATCGTGATCAGGTGCTGAGTTTAGCACATGATGCCGGCATGGCTGGGCATCTCGGAGTAAATAAAACTTATTACCGAGTGCTGCGTAATTTCTTTTGGCCTGGCTTAAAGAAACATGTGGCTGCTTACTGTCGGTCTTGTGCCACCTGCCAGTTGGTGGGCAAACCTAACAAACCCATTCCACCTGCGCCGTTATCACCCATCCCAGTGATGAGTGAACCTTTTGAAAAGGTAATACTGGATTGTGTGGGACCGTTGCCGAGAACAAAAGCCGGTAATCAGTACATTCTTACTATAATGTGCTCAGCAACGAGATTTCCGGAAGCCATTCCGCTGCGTACTGTGAAAGCCAAAGCGGTCATTAAAGCTTTGATCAGATTCTTTTCTGTGTTTGGGTTGCCGAAAATCATTCAAACGGACCAAGGCACCAACTTCATGTCCAGAGTTTTTGCACAGGTTGTTGATGAACTACATGCTAAGCATGTTACATCCAGTCCATATCACCCCGAAAGTCAAGGTGCTTTGGAAAGGTTCCACCAAACCCTTAAAGTTATGTTACGTAAGTTGTGTTTGGAGTCTGGTAAAGAATGGGATGAGGGGTTGCCCCTACTGTTATTTGCCATTAGAGAGGCTAGACAGGAGTCGCTGGGTTTTAGCCCCGCGGAGTTGGTTTTCGGACATGTGGTCCGAGGCCCCCTCCGACTTTTGAGGGAAAAATGGTTGTCGGAGGCTCCGGAGGAGCCGTGTAGTGTACATGACTACGTAAGCCAGCTTCGAGACAGGCTTCGCCTGGCGTGGAAAATAGCCGGGGAAAACCTAAAGCAAGTGCAAACCAAAATGAAAGCTCGTTTCGACAAGAAAGCTGTAGACAGAAGTTTTCAACCAGGGGAGAAGGTGCTGTTGTTATTGCCTGTAGGGGGGTCCAGTTTATCTACGCAGTTCGCTGGTCCTTACAGTGTTGAACGTAAACTCGACAACAGCCATTATGTGATACGCACTCCGAATCGGCGGCGAAAAACCAGGGTTTGCCACGTGAACACCTTGAAACTGTTCCATCCTCGCAAGCAAAATACAACAGCGC
The DNA here is from genome assembly GCF_001858045.2 of Oreochromis niloticus. Classification (NCBI taxonomy): domain Eukaryota; kingdom Metazoa; phylum Chordata; class Actinopteri; order Cichliformes; family Cichlidae; genus Oreochromis; species Oreochromis niloticus. The sequence goes on along the minus strand of NW_020327765.1, from coordinate 22,949 downwards.
ACTCGGTGTGCGCTGTTGCCACCCTCTCCGCTTACAAACCGTCGGATGACGGGTTATCTGGGAAGGAAGATGTCTTAGGTAGTGGGTTGAAGAACTCAGTAATTTTAAATGATCTTGAATCATTTGTTGCTGAATTACCTGAAGCTGCTCAAACTGACATCATTACTCTGATAAAGGACAACCTGTCGCTTTTCTCTGATCACCCGCGCCAAACGACTGTCTTATGTCATGACATTGATGTGGAGGGGCATGAGCCAATTAAACAACATGCGTACCGGGTGAACCCACTAAAAAGGGAGATAATGCAGAGAGAAGTTAATTATCTCCTAGAGCATGGCTTGGCCGTTCCTAGTGCTAGCGCGTGGAGCTCACCATGCGTGTTAGTACCCAAATCAGATAATACTCCTCGATTCTGCACAGATTATCGAAAGGTGAATGCAGCCACTAAAGCCGACTCTTTCCCATTACCTAGGATGGATGATTGTGTTGATCGGGTGGGGTCCGCTACTTATGTGACCAAATTGGATTTATTGAAGGGATATTGGCAGGTCCCTTTAACTGCAAGAGCGTCTGAGATCTCTGCATTCGTTACCCCCGATCACTTCCTTCAGTATACCGTGATGCCTTTTGGCTTGCGTAATGCGCCGGCGACTTTTCAGCGCCTGATGGCTAAGGTTTTGGCCGGGGTCCCAAACTGTGACGCCTACTTAGATGATGTGGTCATTTATTCTGCTTCCTGGAGCAGTCATCTCCAAACTCTCTCCACTGTCTTCAGGCGTTTCGAGGAAGCATCGCTCACTGTAAACCTGACTAAATGTGAGTTTGGAAAAGCCACCATCACCTACCTCGGAAAGCAGGTGGGTCACGGGCGAGTGTGCCCCGTAACCGCAAAGGTGGAGGCTATTATCGCGTATCCAGTCCCACAAACAAGGAGGGCGTTACGCCGCTTCCTGGGGATGTGTGGTTACTATCGCGGATTCTGTAAAAACTTTGCCTCCGTGGTCGCCCCCCTGACTGACCTAGTCAGCCCAACCAAATCCTTCACTTGGACTGCGGCGTGCCAAACTGCTTTTGAGTCTGTGAAAGCTTTACTGTGCAGTGCTCCAGTTTTAGCAGCCCCTAACTTTGACTCTCCGTTTAAGTTGGAGGTGGATGCCAGCGCAACCGCAGCGGGTGCGGTTCTGCTGCAGGCAGATCAACACGGAGTGGACCATCCGATCTGCTATTTTTCGAAGAAATTCAATCAACACCAAATAAACTACAGCACCATTGAGAAGGAAGCGCTTGCATTGTTGCTAGCCCTGCAACACTTTGAGGTCTACCTGGGGTCTAGCCCCGTGCCCGTTCAGGTTTTCACAGATCACAACCCACTTGTGTTTCTTTCGCGGATGCAAAATTCCAATCAGCGACTCATGCGCTGGTCCCTTCTGTTACAAGACTTCAACCTGCAGATCAGTCATAAAAAGGGCCTTGATAATGTCTTCGCTGATGCCTTATCTAGAGCAGTGTAAACGGATGGGAATTAAATAAGCAAGGGATTATTTAATTCTTATGGTGGGGGGTGTTACGGGTGCTGTTGGTTTCTCTGTTGTGTGACGTATGTATATTCACCTGTGCAGGGGCTCGGCTGTGATTGGTGGACCTAATGACCGGCCTGATGTGACTGGTTCCTGCGGTGGCCGTGAGCTACAAAAGGGCGACTGAAGAGCTGCACTGGTTGGGATGTGTGGCAGACTTCCCATGCACCTGCCTCTGGTCCAGACGGCGCGGCCGCAGCTACAGTCTTTTAGCATAAAGTCGGGCATGTGTGTGAGGTGCGGAGTAAGTAGGGGTGAGCTGCCGATTATTTTGAGATGCCTTCTTTTCTCCTGTGTTTTTTAGACCAGGGAGGTCAGTCTGTGTTATTTCTTTGTTTTCTTTTCCCTGGATAGGTTAGAGGGGAACCGAAGCATAGGTTGAGTTTTGTTTATTGTTTTGGCCTTGGCTCACCCCGAAGCATATACTCCTCCATTGTGCCATTAGTGTAAATAAATTATTGTTAAGATTCAAACGCTGTGGCTGTGTCTGTTTGGGCGTGGGAAGTCGCGTGACATCCTGCGCATCGTTACGGTCATTACGAGCCGGGTCGTAACAACCTGCTCCAGGTGGAAGAGGACATGACCAATATCCAGGATTCTCTCCACAGTCTTCTCTGGGTCAGTAGTATCCTCATAGTGGTTTGGGAGGTCTCTGTACAGAGCCATCTGCCAACGAATTGCTGGGTCCTCTGACTTTGTAAGACACACAGAGGAAATGCATGACTCTATTGGCCCATTCACAAGGTTAAGCACCTTTGTGAATATATAAATATATAGTACCAACCAACATCTACCAACTGGTTTACATCTGTCTCGACTTTAACAAAACAAAAGCCAAAACACAGAAACACCACATGTAAAGCTCATGATTCAGTAGCTTGTATAACTACCTTGCTGGCAATAACTTGAATTGGTTGTTTTTTTGTATGACTTCGTAAGTCTTTAAAATCATTGTGGCAGAATTTTGGCCCACCCTTGTTTATAACGTTGCTTCAGTTGATTTAGGTTTGAAGCCATTCATTTACGCACAGCACTCTTAAGGTCCTGCTACTTTCAGTATTTCAGTCACTCTATAACTTCAGATTCAGTTCTTTCTCCTGCTGGTGTGTTTGGGATCATTGTCCTGTTTCCTGACCCAGTGTGGGTGAAGCTTTAGCTGTCAAGTAGATGGCTTCACATATGACTCTGGAATATACAGTGTATCAAAAATAAATCATACACTTTCAAAAGGCTGTATTTTAAGCTTACACTAAATTTAAAATACATGGCTGAATATAAAGTTTTACATACAAAATGTTCAATGTTTATGAATAATCAATGAAATACGTCATCCCATAGTTCACTGTAGTCACTGCAGCCACTGCTGTTGTAATGCAATTGTTCCGGGTGAATGGCTGCAGAATGAAAGCACTTTGAAATCGAATGATTCTTTTTGATACAGCCTGTACTCTCCCGTACAGACGAGTTTAGTGATGTTAGTGGGATAGGGGCTATGTGGAGTGATAGAGTTCCTTCAATCACTTGTTGACAGATTGAATTTCCTATTCTATATCTTTCGGATAACCTATGATATCACTGTGAAGTAGCCTTATTTATCTTATGGACATAAAGGTTCATCAGTTCGTTTAGGTCCTCTTACTCTAGATTTGTGTGAAATTTAAACTGAATCTGAGTACTTGACTCTAAATTTTGCGAGTTTGCCCACCGACCATCAAAATCGAATCACTTCATCCTTGTGCCAGATTTGAAGAATTTCTCTTAAACCAGTCCTTTGACATTACTTTCACAAGAATAAGATAAACTGACAACAACCTGACACCATGGCAAAATCTAAGCCCAGAGGCATAATGTGTAAGTATACTTTAAGTAACTTGTGTCCTTTTCTTACCTTTCCTTGTAAATGTAGGTTGTTCCTGATGACCTCTCGAACTTCGTCCTCTGTGTCTTTCTGCAAAAGAATTATTAACTTCGATCAAACAACAGGTATTCTGTGACCTACAAAATCCTATCAAAGATGTCATGAGCAAAAAATATTTATTCAGTAATTAGTAATGAAAATTTTACAAAGCTAAGGCAGAGTTATTTTGCTGTTACTAAAGGTTTACCTCAGGAATACCAATACTGCAAATAATTGATTGTTACTGTCATACACCTCACCCCAACCAGTCATGGTAGATAGCCGCACCTCCCTGAGCTTGGTCCTGCCAAAGGTTTTTCCCTCCCACTGGCACCAAAGCGCTTGTTTAAAGGGGGGGTCGTATGATTGTTGGGCTTTTATCTGCTTTCTTTGTATCATTGTAGGGTCATTACAGTATAAAGCGCCTTTAGGCAGTCATTGTCATTTGGTGATTTATAAATAAAATTGAACTGAACTGAATTGAACTGAAATACACAGAAACAGTTAAATGAATCATATCTATTTTTATAATGAAACAGTTCTTTCTGTAATCTGTTAGCACTACTATGCTACCTGAGTGAAGCGGTTCTTAGCCAGTGCGATAAGCTCTTGTTCTCCTGGAGCACAAATGTTGAGTCCCACGGGCAGCAGGCGCTTTAGAGTAGCAACAATCAAACTTGTCTGCATCGAGTATCGATCACCTTTTCTCTTCATCTTCTTCCTCTCCTGGTCTGAAACTATTCCCTGTGGCAAAGTCAAACATTAAACAGGCACAATTTAATTTTAAAATAAGGTCACTGGTATGCACATGTCCTCAAATGTCTCCAGCATCTATGTGTCTGTACCTTTGACATCTTGCACTTGGTGTCAGTGATAAGGAAGGACATGTTGTTAATTTCATTCTGGACCACAAAGTTCTGCTCTTCTCTCTTGAAGTTCTATAGACAGAAAACAGGACTTTCTTAAATTAAAGCACAGTTGTATTATGTCACGGCCGGGGCAGCAGTCGTGTTATGGAAGAATGAGGACCCAAAATGCAAGCAGCCGACTGATGATATGAGTGAGGGTTTATTTACAGGTGGCAGTGGCAGAACAGGCAGTGAGGAATGACAAATGACTTAAGAAACCTAAACTGGGAAAACTAAAGAGCAAACCTGAAGTCATATGAAACGGAGAATGCAGAGAGCCGCAGATTAACACAGAGATACACAGACAAAAGCAGACTAACGCAGACGAGCCGACAACGAGCACAGAACGACACCCACTAAATATACACACACACCAGGTAATTGGGTAATCACACACAGGAGGGGAGAACAGCTGATCCTAATACACACGACGACCTGAGGATACAAGCTGAACACGATAACAGACACAGACCTTCAGAACAGAAAAGGAAATCCAGAACACGAGCCTTCAAAGTAAAACAGGAAACATACAGACTGTTTTACAATACGAGGACATGACAGAGCACCGAGGACAGACACAGGTAGGGCTGATAAAACACTGAGCTCCAGATTCAACCCTAAACTACTACAAAATCAGAATAGACACAAGGCACAAAGTGAACTCCAAGGAAACACAAAACGCTGGGTCAAAATGACCCAGGATCATGACATATTATGTGTTGTACTGTCTTTGAAAAGAAGGCAACTGAACATTTTTTTGGTTTGTAAAGACATTTTACTTCTCATTAAGAGGCTTCTTCAGTTCTAAAACAACTGATGAGAGTCCCAGGTATTTAATACCTATTGGATTGTTGTCCTGGGGTCAGTGACCCACTGTTAACCATGTGAGTCACCTTGAGTCAAGGTATGAAAAAATTCATGGGTCTAACAAGGTATTCATGGGTGTGAATACCTTGTTAGACTTGCTCCACCCCCCACCATGTGAGCTATGCTTGCAACTTGCAGACAGCAACATTTATATATTTAATTACATTGTTTTCAAGTGAGCTCCTGTCATTGATGACACACTTCCTAATTTTTAATAAAACCCAATAGAAACAAAGATTAAATTAAACAGTTAACATTAAATAATCAAATGAATGAGTAAAAAACCACTAACATGATTAATATTAACCTTAACACAACCAAAACCAAAAAGGCACATAATAAACAGTCAAATCAAATTGAAAACACTTGACAAAGTTTCTTATTAAGCAGACTTGACAGTTCAGGACTTTCAAGATGGAAAACAGTCTGTGATGGTGTCGGAGGAACTGGAAGAGGTTTTGGATCCAATGTGTTTGAGGACTTGCATGTTGTTCTTCAGATGCTCGGTGTAGATTAGGCTTCTTTTCTTTTAGGTTGAAAGCAAATAGAAATCACAATAAAGCAAAGTGGCCATTTTTAAAAACAAATAGACATGTAAACATTATATCAAGCAAATATAGAATAGAATAGAACAGAATAGCTTTTTATTGTCACTGTTACAAGAACAGTGAAAGGCAGTTTGGCATCTCTCCGTGTGTGTAGAGTACACAATAGCGAATGTATTTACACAATAACAGACAAATTTACATTTACACAAGAAAAGATATGGTTGGTGCACCAGTTATTGGTCGTGTCCAAATTCATGGGCTGCATCCTCCTGAGGACCCGGCCTGAGCGGTCTACGTGGGCCGGGTCCTCAGAAGGTCGGGTAGGCCGGAAGTAAATGGCTGGGGAAATTGGACGGTCTAGCCTTCTGGTTAGCGTCACCGCTGTCTCGGTGGAGTTGAATAAACTCGGACGCCTGCTCCTTGCTATCTAAATTATAACAGGACGCTGGCGTAAACTGTCGACCATCTCACACTTTTGTTTAATTGGTTTTCTGTTTGACGTTTGGTCAGCTGTGAGAAAACCAAGGAGGAACCCACCCGGGGGATTAATAAAGTTTTATTTTATCTAATCTAATCACTTTAATCTCAGCCAAACCGATTTACTGACGAACAAATAAAACACTGAAAAAAGCCAAACAATATCATTTCTAGCTTGTCTAAGTGACTTACGTTTAACCAGAGTAGCGAAAGTCCGCGGTGATCTGAAAATGATGTGCCGGGAGTTGTGCCGTTCTCAGCGGCTTCAGTGGCCCTGGAGCTCCCGGCTAGCTATCGAGCTGGTGGGTAACAGAGGTCTCCGAAAACGTGGAAGCACTTTTGCAAATATGCGATATCTTGATAAACCCAGCAGATATTTGATGTTTACACAGCTACTTTCTCGCCTGAAAATATGTTAAAAGTGTATTTTGTGACCCAGAAAGATTAATAAGAGTAATTTTAAAACTTAGTAGCGGCCGCCATTGTTGGAAACTGGAGTTTGGCTGGGCCGCGCTATGAATTCTAGGATATGGTGGGCCACGAAGGACACCTAGGGGCGTGTTTATAGAAGATAAATATACCAAATATGTCCAGAATTTTTGGCCTTGACAGGTGGCGCAGGAGTATACTGCCAAGGCTACCAGCTCGTGTGTGACACGCTGAGGTCGCTGGTTCGAAACCACTCTGTGCCTCGGCAGCAGCTGGTGGGGTGCTGGGCTGCGCTTAAAGAACCGGCGCCCCTGACTTTTCCTTTTTCTTTGTGGCGAGCTGCCCGCCATGTTTCTCTATTTAGAATAATGACACTTGCTGTCATTATATCTTAAAAGTGTATTTTGTGACCCAGAAAGATTAATGAGACTAATTTTAAAACTTAGTAGCGGCCGCCATGAAGAACACAACCGACCCTTCCTTCAAATTCGGGGAAAAGGAGGACGCATTTGTCGGCTGCCTAATCAGTCTACAAATGCGGCCTCAGGATGCAGCCCATGAATTTGGACACACCATTGTTTACAAACACTAGCAGACCTCCCCCGTAGCATGGCCCGCTAGCTCAATCGCAGTATCTGGGGTGAAAGAGTCCAGCCAAGTCTCTGTGATGATCATAACACAGTAATCCAGACAGCGTGAGGTGATCCGCAGTCGTAGCTCGTCCATCTTGTTATTTAGTGACCGTGAGTTGGTGAGGAAGAGACTCGGAATAGCCGGTCTGTGTGGGTTAGCACGTAGCCTAGCCTTCAGCCCCGCTCTCTTCCCTCTCTTCTGTTTCCTGTGCCTCCGTCGCCTACACCACTTCAGCGGTGGTATGGTGAAATTAGAGTCGGTGACCCTCCGGATCTCAGGGGGAATTGAGTCCCAGTCATTGTCAACAAAGGTGTGCAGGTTTTTGTGGTTTCGAACCGCAAGCAGTTGAGTTTTACTGTGCTGCATATGTGCTCGTGCATATCGGAGTAAAAGTGAAAGAAAAATAGAGAAAATAAAAAGAAAACCGCTAAGTTGAGGAGAGCGCCGGCTGCTGCAACTGCTCGCGCCGCCATGTTGATATTCAATCTCACATAGAGGTGACACAATTAGTGAAACAAAAAGTAGCAGACAAAAAAAAAAAAAAAAAAAAAAAAAAAAAAAGAAGAAGATAAATATACCAGAATTGCGCCCATTCCATTGGCCGCCCTCGTGGCTCATGGGAAAGTGACAGGCCCTATGGCGGAGATTGAAGACAGGGGGCAGTGGTTCGAATCCCATGCGGACCATTTGTTGGGGATACATACCAAACAAACAATAATAGTCCCTGGCTCTGAAATTCACCTGCTACGCTTGCTTAGAAGCCTATAGACGGGCTCTCTCTGCCTTTTTACCGCTGTCCCAAAATCCCTCAACTTTTACCTCAATATTGCTTCTTAGCCTTGCTACCCACCGCCAAACACGCCAGGCATTGTCGCTTTCTCAATCTCTTCTTCACGTCTGAACAAACGCTCAATTTTGCCTTCATTAACACAAATTATACATCAAAACGTAGGTATTTTTCTTGCCTTTCACAAAATGCCACCGTCATTATCGCAGGAGTTGCCGTTTTCTCGCAAATGGCCTCCAAGCAACACAAAGTCAGAAAAGTCCCCATTCAAAGTCTATGGAGACTTCAGTGAAAATGACAGCTGGAATTCTGTAACGGAGGCGTTTTCAACTCCTCATATCTCCTAGATGTATTTTTCCTTATAGACCTGGAAATCGCCTTGATTTCTTTTTTCTTTTTTTAATTAAAGCCTGCTGATTGTTACAGTGAAGGAATGATGTTGACAGGCCGTGTACTTTTGGTGTTACAGAACATTTTTGTAATGCTATAATATATTATAGGGCAGGCTGAACGCGCTTTGGGAGCGGGAGACCCGGGTTGAAAACTAGCCAGTGGCAGTATCGATTATCTTTCCCTAATTCACTTTATAATTACAAATTGTCAACACTTGAACATTCCCACGTGTGTTCTGATCAAAACAGTGCAAGAATGAGCTCTTTAGCTTTTGATTTACAACTTATCCACATTTCTTTGCGGACAATCCTGCATGTCACAAATAAATGACACAAAGCTCATCTGTGGCTGTGCACCATTCGTGGTGCGTTGGCTCCCTCTACTGGTACGCGCCTCATTCAAATGTCGCCGCACATTTAAAATTGCAGGGTGTCTTTACACTGTCATAGCTCCTAGATAGATTTCTTCACAGACCTGAAAATCACTGTGATTATTCACCATAGCCTGCTGATTCTACCGCGGTCCAACTTTCAACACATCCCTCCTCTAGGACGTCTCACCACTTGGCAGCCATCTTGGTGATAACTCTGGGAGCATGTTGTTGAGCAACAAACAATTTTTCCAGGCTGAATGAAGATCTTCTAAATCAGCGAGATACCATTTCCTCTTCAGCTCACGGTTATCTGGTTCAAAATGCACATTACTCAGTTATACCAGGGAGTCAGGCTTTCTTTTTCAGAGTCATGTAACACTATAAACAAGATAACCAATCTCTATGGGAGTAGAGTTCAGGCAGTTGCTCTGCACTGTGTTGGCACATGGTACTGAAAAAAGATAATAGTGGAGAGTTTTTCCCCTCTGCTGTGTAAGCCATTGTTGTAAACCAGGAGTCTTTGCTGATAATATTAATCATCACTACCAAATCTACTCTTATCCTTATATGAAAGGTTTCATTTTGACTCAGTGTCACTCGCTCTGGCCCTTGGATACATTTGACCGTGGCTGCCAGAATCTCTAGCCACATGTTTCTGAGTATAGAGTTGCCAATAACCAGAGGAAATTGGTGTACAGAGGGGACTCTGACATAGGGTTGCAAGTCTTCTGTGGTGCTGTTTCCTGTGTGCAGGGTTGTCCTGCAGGGAAGTGAAGTTCAGAGGAACTATCGATGTGTCCAACCTGTCTGACAAGAATGATGAGGACGACCTGGACGTGAGTTTGACTCCTGATTCTGATCACGTACCCTGCAACCCTGTGATGACCGGACTGATGAGTGTACTGATAATTATGTTGCTATCCAGATCTGCGTGGCTTTCTGTATGGACCAGCTCAACACGCGTCTCCTGGACCTCATGAAGACGTCTGGCGTCCGAGAGGTTCGCAGGGTTCTGGGCAAGTATGTCCAGCAGCTCAAATCAGGTGTGTTACCCAGAAGACACCAGGCAGTTTCTGACCATAAGGGGTTTTTAGAACTGTTCGTGGGCATCCTCCGTGTGTCTGAAATACATCAGTCAATAACTATCAAAGTCCTTTAGGGGTGGGTCTACACAGGAAAAAGATAGCAGTAATGTGGAAACCTGTGAAATTCAGCAGATTGTAGCAATGGCAGTTGAAATAACCATTAGTGATAAGAGGTGGGTAGGTCCAGGCTTGAGATAATAGTTGGAAGTGAATATCAATAGGTGTGAAGAATACTGCTGATATAAGGGGGTGAGTTACTGACACAAGCACAGTCTACAATTACCTCTAGTATCCAACCATCCGATACAAATGCATGTGAGCAAAACATGGACCTTTAGGGGCCAGGCTGTATGTGTGACATAGCGCTCTGTTTTGAGCTCCTCCCGGTGGCTGGAACGTGTTTAGTTTCAACCCTCTGCAAGCCATTACTCTGAGACAGTACCTAAAACGCTTCATTATGAAAGCACCTTTCATCTTCAGCCAGGAAGATGATCCCTGGGGTAACTGTGACCTCTGATCCCACAAAGTTCGGTCAGGGAATGATTCTTCCCACCACCAACGCACTGAAGCAGCATTCGCCTGTGGCGGCCAAGAAGAATGAGGTTAAGACCAATAAAACCCAAGTAGGACCTTCCTCCTGTCCTGACTTAGCTCCTGTTCAGCCTCACTGTTGAAGTGCTGACCTTTGACTTTTCTGTGTTGTCCTGCAGATTAGCCCCGCCGCTAAGTGCTCCTCCAGTACCGCCCCCTGTACCACAGGTGATCGTATCCTAACCTGCAGTTTTGATCTGAAAGAAACATTCCAGCTCATGAACTCCACAGGACGTTCATCAGCCAAGAGGTACTCAAACAGACTAGGAAAGACCAGAAGAAACCAGAACAGACAGGAAATACAAGAACGAGTTATAAATGACGCCCCATGAAAGACCCTGTTCACTTTATCTAAATCCACACTACAGTCACGACCATCCAGCAAGAAAAACTTTGGTTGATTAGAATCATGTCACATCTGAGCTAAAAATTGGTTACAGGCTTTGACGAGTCCAGTATGAATCCTGGGCTTGAAATTGACCAAAACCAGACAATCAGAAAGCAACCAGGTGATCAGAACCAGGCCACAGCCTTGCTTGAAACTAGGCCAAACCCAGACCAGTAAGGTTCTTTTTATACCACTGACATCTCTGTGCAGTTCGTGCAGGTGTTCACACGCTCATCAGCGGTGCTGGACGGTTGCCGTGGGGGGAAATTCCCGTTGCTGGGCAGGAGCCTCAGTGGAGAGTTCACACAGCTGGTGAGGTCACAGCTGCCCAATGACTCACACATCAGCATGTCATCATGGTAACCGGACTGTGCCCCTCCCCACAGGTGCCAGACACTAGGATTGACATGAAGTGGTGGTTGAAGACGTGGCCCAGCGCTGAGTCTTCCTGTTGGGATGTGATGTGCTCATGTTTTTCTGCTGCTGCATTCAGGAACGCTCTAACCTCTCTGGTCTCTCTGTAGACCACTATACTACCGTGGCTCCCAGACTGAAAGGAACAATGTACCCGAGAAGCTCCAGTCAAAGACTTTAAAACGTTCTTTAAGCTTTGACTTGGGATGTTAATAAAGAACTTCTCTCTGCTCTGTGTTTGTCCTGCTGCTGTCAATATGGTGCAACATTTTTACTTTAAACTTTATCTATACAGTTCCACTTAAACAGTCACTTCCTACTGTAAGGTAAAAACCTGCCTTTTAAAAGAAGACATAAATGATGACAGCAGGGAGGAAGACATTCTTCTAGACTCCTTTTGGGTTTTGTGTGAAAGATCTGAACTCAGGGAGGACACTCAGACGAGACAGTCTGAACCAGACAATCCTGTACCTGGAATATCAAAACCAGACAATTAGAAGTGGACGATCAAAACTGCACAGTCAGAACCGAGATCATCTGGTTCTGAGATCAGAAAAACTCGTGTCCACTGTCAGCTCCTTTATTGTGAAGGAATGGTTGTTTTATTGTTTGTATTGAAATACAGGAACAACAAGAACACACACACTTACATACACACACCGCTGGTTTCACGTCAATACAAAAACATCTAAAAACCTCAGTACTAGGAGGATCAATAAAAACGATCAGGGATCAATCAAAGCAGAAATCAAAACAGATCAGTAACCGGTTCCTCTGATACTGGATCTGTGGGACGTGGATCAGCTGCCTTGGCTCTGGAGCCTGGATGGAGTTTCTTCAGGGGGTCAAAGGTCAGCAGGGCGGAGATAAAAGATCTCCTCCTCGTCTGCATCACAACCGTAATCTGGATGACACAAATCAATCAATCAATGAAATCAATCAATCAAGGTTACTGTAATGATTTCCAGAATGAAAGTCTGGACCAACTTCCCACCAGCTGCAGAGCTAACACACTCCTCCTCTTCCTCCTCCACAGGAGATGGAGCAGTTGGGGGAGCGGGGCTTGTTTCTGCTGCAGAGCCAGGGGGCGGGTTGGACTCGGTCTCTGCTGGTGCTTGTGCTTCTGTAACCACTGAGACTGTGCTCTCTACCTGAAAGTTTAACATCAGGCAAACCGGGTAAGGAGGGAGTAATACGTGCGAGAGGTGAGGAAGGACACACAGGTAAAACAGGCAAGGACGATGCGCACCTGATGAGCTGTTTTCTTCTTCTTTTGTGTGGAGGAAATGAAGTGGCGGAACCTGAAAGAGCAGAAGAGAGAACGTCAGGATTACGTGGAGGACAGGTTAAGGGATAGTCGATACTGATGCCAGGTTATTGATCACAGATCAGCTCAGATACCTCTTGCCCATGATGCTGGTGTTGGCTGCAAGGTCTTGGTTACCGTCACTGGTCTTCTGGTGGCGGTTGAGTCGTTTTTGTGCTGCGGTGGTATCGGGGGTGTGGTCAGGGGAGCTGCTCAGACTTCCTGTCCCTCGGTTCAGGTCTCTGAGGACGTCATAGTTGATCTTACTGGAGATGATCTTCTTCTCCAACATTCTCTTGATCGCCTCACCTGCTGTCAATGTCTCGATCTGGTCCCGCTTCTTAGACTTCTTCTTCTGACAAAACATACACCCCACGGGGTCACAGATCAGGTGGGTGGAGCTTCAGGCGAGGCTCTAGATTGAATGCTGGTTTCACTCACCTTCTCCTTGTAGGTGCCCTCCTCCTTCTCTTTGTTTATCTGCTCCTGTTTCTCTGGAAACACAAACGCAAATCAATCAGAATCAGTAATCAGTAACACCCATCAATGATTGCTGATGAGCACCTTCCTGCTCCTTCAGGTATTCAGGGTTCTGCTTGATCCACAGCTCCATCTTCACCTGAACCTCCTTCTCATTTAGGATGTACTGCAACACACAGAATGGGCCAGTCCAAAAACAGCACGTATAGATGGGTCCTTTCACACTAAAAGTTGCTCAGGTGCCTTTGTACCTGTGGAAACATTAACTGACCTTATCGATTTTTTGATCGTCGATATCTTTCAGGTCCAGCTCCTCGCTCTGCGGGTAGTCACCTGAAAGCAAACGCAGAGCTTGATTCTCACGAACCATCTCTGACTCCCCTATGATGTAATGGTGATGTCACCATTCTGTTACAGTGGTTATCCTCACCGAGCACTCTCCCGCCACTCTCTGATGTGTCCGAGGTCTGGAAAGTCTGCTGGAGGCTCAGGCTAGCGGCGCTCGGCAGTTTTCCTGGAATGGAGGTCAGATAGGCAGCCTGACGGTGGGGTCCCATCGACTCCTTCTCTGGCACCGCCTCCTGATCTCCGTTCACGCCCCGTCCCTCCTCCTCCTGGATCACCTGACACAGGAAGTCCTCGGTCAGGTGGTGGGTGGCGACTTGGAATTCCACGCCTTCGCCTTCGACCTCCTCAGGCTTGGATGGCAGGGACAAAACGTCGCCGTTGTCCTCGGGGTCTGAAAACAGACAAGATGGAGACAACTAAGTGACTGTGTGGGCGTGGTGAGATGGTGAGGTGACCCAGCATCAGAACTGACCGACTTCTTTGGTGTAAGTGGTGTAGATTCCTCTGAGTTTGGGCCGACTCTTCTCCAGCTCGGTTTCGATCTCGTCCTTGTAGCAGCTGATCTCTCCTGATGATGACAGGAAACGCATCGTGATTCAAAGATTCCAAGCCCCCCCCACACACACACCTGAGGCAGCCCACCCAGGTAAAAAGGACAAACTGACCTTCAACCTCATCCAGTTTCTTAGCCAGCTCCTGCTCTAACTGCAAGAAACCAGGAAGCACAGACTGGTTAGCCAATCGGAGACCTAGCTGCTGCAGCCAATCAGAGACAAAGATGTACCTGCTGCATTTTGGCTTCTTGCTGTGCAGCGGTGAAGGATGGGGGTCACACTCCTGCTCCAGATCTACTTTCATGAACTCATCGATGGTCAGCTGACTGGTGGGCATGTCCTCAAACTCAGTTAACCTGCAGGGAGGGAAAGGCGCTGAGATCTACTTCCTGTTTTGGTGGGAGTCAGGTGTACTCAAGTGTTTGTGTGGCTCACCTCTTCCTCAGTATGGCCTGGTAGATGATCTTCACCACGCCGATCACGTCCTTCACCGAACGCTGAAACATATGCATCCGAGCTGCTATCAGGAGTGCTGAGGAGGAGGAAGAGGAGGAGCGTTAATGTCTGCTTTGTGCACGTTGCCGCTGACGTTTGTTGCTATAGTGAAAACTTCCACGTTTCACCTGCTCCACAGAGTCCGGAGGGTCGGCGTCCCGTGTGCATCCAGTCCCTCTTCATCCTCTGTACGAGACGAAGAGCTGTCATGGAAACCTCGTGAGTCTTCGCCCCGAACTCCAACATGTGAGCAAAGCGAGGAATATACAGGCAGGGGTCTGAGGAGAAGGAGGAGTGCTTCACTGTTAATGGTGTATCAGGACTCTATAAGTTAGCTGTGAGTTACACTGACCACACATCACATTGGAGACTGCAGACACTCTGTGGCAGTTTCCCTTCATGACTGCAAACCCTCACTGATCACCACGGTCACTGAAACTACACCGCACCTGAAGAGTGTTCATACTGTCCCAGTGTTCAGCGTCCACTGAGCCGCTTCTGCACTCAGAAGCTGCTTTTCTGTGTGTGTCTGCTTGTTAACATGCATAGTATTTTATTTCTTTATAATAGTGGCTTGGACACGGACATCACCATGGAAACAAACACACTCATCTGTATGTGTCTGTAGCAAACATAAATATACGGACACACACACACCGTATTCAGTGTCCATGGAAACACTTGCGGCTGTGCGTTTGCTATGTTCTTTTCCCGCGCTCTGCCACCCTCTTGCGGTGTGGAGCCGTGATGAAGGCAGCGATATGGTATAAGATGGCGTCCGGAGGCAGGCTGCAGCGTTCTGCTCGTTTTAAACGTTAACAGCGGAAGGACGCGGGCACAGTGGACGTCACACAGGTAACCCGCACACCAAAGCTCCGTGACACGCACCACGGGTTCAACGCTGAGAAGCTGGGACGTGATTGGGACTCAGAGCTGCAATTATTGATGATCAAGTGTTACCAGGCAGTGACCCGATCTCCTGTTCACTCGCTATACTGAAGCAGATGTGGTGGCCATGACTTCTCGGCCACACTGATGATGTTAATAATATCAGCGGTCTGCTGTCTCCAGACCTCTGCCAGTTAGATACTGTTCACTGACTGGATCCATGTTAGTGATCAGAGCTCAATGACCACAGTGCAGACAGGTGAAGCATTACAGACTGCAGCCGAGCTGTTCTCCTCCAGTCTCCCTCAAGGCGAGGAGGTGGAGGTTCTGGAGGCGAAGAAGAGCTTCATCCAGGTGAGCGACCTATGGCTAACTGCTGAGGACATCTATGGAGACAGCGGCAGATGCTGCCACCCCACCTGTACCTGGTGCAATTCCTTCCATTACACTGCAGGAGTTTACAGATGGGGCAGCGCAGTCGGATCTGTTGTTCACCACTACCAACAAACCCAGGCTGGAATTCCCCACTGTGAAGCGGGCAGGGCTACTGCCATAGAGGTGCCACCGCTTCCAATCCTCGGCCTACCGCAGCAACCAGTGGCGCTACAGGGGGCACTGTGACAGCATCCAGTTTGCCGTGGACCGCAGGATTTTGTAGCTGGGCAGTGGCGGGAAGGCCGAGTAGGTTGTGAGGATTGAATTGAAGAGGCAGGAAATCGTTCTAGCCCAGAAGTTTCTGTCAGATGGGTCAAGCAGCACCTTGTTGTTCAAGCCCCCATGCAGGTAGAGCAGGACACCTTCTACATGGTCAGTACCGTCTTAGATGGAAATGAGCTGAGTTACTTGGCCAGGAGGGCATGACTGAAGTGCAGTGTGGGAAAATGACCTTCCAGTTTCAGTGCTCATCAGAAAGTACAGATGGCACCGGGGTGCAGATCCCAGAGGTCATCCTCTACTGTTGAACTGGAACCTGGAGCCAAGGACTCAAGCCAACAGGCAGGAAATCAGAACCTGGAGCTCAGATTCAATCAACGGACCTGGCGATGGGGAGTTGGCAGCTGACTGAACCATGCCATGGGCGTGAGAGCTGATTGGCTGTTAGCTTTGTTCAAAGTGTTTAGAGCCTCCTGATTCTTTGAGAAAACAAATTAAGAAAGTTGTAGTTTCCTGCTGCTGCCACTAGATGTGGCTCTCACACCGAGGGTGAATTTCAGCTTTTTCTGTGTGTTGTGGACAATGAGTTGTACTTGTTGTGTTCAAGGTTACATCATTATGTGTAAAATGAAAATAAAAATGTGAATGTGACGAGAAATTACTTCAAGCCTGTATTCGGTAGAAAAGAGTTGCAGAGAGAAAGTAAAAAGTTGAAACTGATAAATGTGATTGCTGTTGTTTTTTTCAGTTTCATTTTTTCTGGATGTCGGCACATGTTGCTGTTTATCACACTTTAAATGACCTGTAAGACTGCATTCTTTGTTTTTCCAGTGTTAAGTGCTTTAAATAAATAAAACAAGTAAATGGCTCACCAATGGCAGGAGCATTGATGCAGAGCTCACAAGCCAGCAGCAGGAAGGTCTTTCTCAGGATGTAGACATCCACCTGGACACACAGCATAGAGGTCACACCTCAATGACTCCACTCAGAGTCCGCTGAAAGCAGCTGAGGCTCGGTCTTACCTGCAGCAGATCGCTGAGGTCCAGCAGCATGTCTGAGGCTCATCTAAGGAAAACCCACTGAAGGTTTGGAGGTGAAAAGTCAGAATGAAGCCTGTAACCTGTAACTGTGTTTTGACTGAGTTTGTGTTTGATTCAAACCTCAGGTTTGTTTCATCGTTGGTGGTGTTTTTAATGACTTCACACTTCAGAACAGAAACTTATCAAACGTGAATGAAAACCCGTCAGTGTCAGATGTAACGCTGTTACCTGTTCCAGATGTTGCAGATTATCTTAAACAGCACAACATCTGCGGCACGTTCAGGTGATGGAGGCCTGAATGTGCCGCAGATGGATCAGCTCCTGTGACAAACCTGCATCCACCTGCAGCTGATGAAAGTCTGACGTCCGTCTCCTCTCAGGGTTTTAAAAGAGGAGATGAGCTGCACACCTGAGCTACAGGTGAGGAAACCAGGTCAGCGGTTCACCTGGCTGCATGTAAACAGACTCCAGGCTGTCGTGCTTTCAGATTTCTGGGTTGTCTCTGCGATTTGCACATGCTCAGTGGGTCAGAGTGGTCGCTAGGATACGTGGGGTGCCCTCAGTGCAACACACAAGGTAGAGGCAGGCGGCGATGACGTGCTCTGTCTTGTGGCCCCAGGTCAGGTGTTTGCTAACGACCAGCTTGAAGAAGTTGAAGGCGGTGTCGAGGTGGTGCTGGTTGAGCTGCAGCTGACTGCCCATTTGCTGGATCTGACGCTTACCTGCATACACAAAGGCTTGTTACGCCTGTGGCTCACCGGGACATCCCGCTTCCAAACAGCCACAGGACTCACCGTTCTGAAGCATCTGGGCTCGCAACTCTTTACCGCTGCTCTTGTGTGAAACAGAACCAAGGAGGACTTTGATCTTTGACCCTATCACTGTAGTTGCTGCAGAGCATTTTGGGTAAAGACGGGTTAGTGTTATTCTGCTAAAGAGTAAAAACAGAAAGATCCAAGCAGCAGTTCAGGTAAGGAGGGTGTCACACTCGGCTTCCTGCACCTATGTCAGAGTCCACAGGTGTCCTGCACGCTGAGCGCAACCCTGCTGAGCACCTTGCTTCAGCTTGGGTTCAGGATCTGGTTTTATTCAGCAGACTTTCAGCTGCAGAATCATTCAGTCTGGATTTTTCCTAATCAGACCCACCTCCGCTGTGTTTCTCCTGTACTCCCATACAGATGTGCTCAGAGGTTTACAGACACTCATCACAGGCATGAAGTCCGAGTTTTCGTTCCAGGGTGGAATGATTGTACAGCTAACATGTTTACTGACTTAAAAATTCAGTTCAGTTCAGTGTTATTTATACAGCGCCAAATCACAACAACAGTCACCTCAAGGCGCTTTATATTGTAAGGCAGACCCTACAATAATACACACAGAGAAAAACCCAACAATCACATGACTCCCTATGAGCAAGCACTTTGGCGACAGTGGGAAGGAAAAACTCCCTTTTAACAGGAAGAAACCTCCGGCAGAACCAGGCTCAGGGAGGGGCGGGGCCATCTGCTGCGACCGGTTGGGGTGAGAGAAGGAAACAGGATAAAGACATGCTGTGGAAGAGAGCCAGAGATTAATAACAAGGATGATTCAGTGCAGAGGTCTATTAACACATAGTGAGTGAAAAAGAAACACCCAGTGCATCATGGGTATCCCCCAGCAGCCTACACCTATTGCAGCATAAAACAAGTTTCTGTGTATTTTGGTTTAGTATCTTATGTCTTCTGCTAGGACCTGCTAGGACACACACACCATTAGTTAATGGTGTGTGTGTGTGTGCGCGCATGGCTGGGACATGGCCCTGCTCCCTGCTGGATGCTTAGTGCCCTCCCTGGGATGCTGGTGCTTGATGTTTTAGTGTGGTCGTTGGCCCATGCCCTTGGTGGCTCGTAGTGGCCTGTATGTATCTGTGTATTTTTCTAATTTTCTGTTCTACATGCTGTATGTTTGTCTTGTTTACTTTTTTTTTAATCTCTTACAGGTGCAGCAGTTGGCGATACATTGTGCATTTCTGTTTCTTTCTGTTTGGTTCGTGTTCCAGTGAAACATTTTAAGAGGAAGAACGAGCAGACTTCCACTCTTGTACGATGGACATCAGTTAAGGCCCACGAGGGGAACGCTCAGGCGGACACGTTTCTGATTCTGGATTCGAACGAGAAGCTTCGAGACACGGCGGCTTGTTTTCTTGTGATGTTTTCTTCTGAAACATGGCACTAATTAAAGTACCTGAACTGGTCAGAAGCCTGCTTCTGTGAAACTTGGATGGACTTCAGCAGACTCACATGGTCTTCCTTATAATCAGCCCTTCCTGTTCACCCTAACCCGCCAGCCCCTGTGGCGTCTCACCATCCAGCAGACACAAACTGTCCCACGCGGACGACACGCCTCCGCTTCCCTCCACAAACTGGACCTCGGACACGATGATGTTGTCCTCCAGAACCGAACCGCAGCCGGTGCACACGGTGCTGCCACGGGCCTGGTCCACGTCGATGTCGGACCCCCCGCAGGTCCTGCACACCCGGGAGCTCATGGTGGAGGCAGAGGTCAGCAGTCCCTGAGGTGAAGAGACCGTTTAGATATCAAGCTTTCACATGACGATAAGTATGAAGGTCACTCTCACTTCCTGTTTCTGATGATGATGTATAGTGTTTAGGATAGCTCCACTGTGCAGTAACTGATGAAGACTCATACAACATTTTAGCCAATTATCTGTCTCCATCTCTTCCTCTGTCACACCAACCTCTGCAGCTGTGTTCAAAAACCTAGGCTCGCATCTCCTGAGGCCGCATTTGTAGGCCGATTATGTCACAGTCGACGCAGCAAAGGCTGTCCCATTCGTAAGACTCCTCCAGATGCGGCCGACAAATGCGTCCTCCTTTTCCCCGAATTTGAAGGATGGGTCGGGTGTATCCTTCGTGGCCCAACCTATCCCAGAATTCATAGCACGGCCCAGCCAGTTCCATTTCCAACATGGCGGGCGCTGCTAAGTTTTAATATTACTCTTTCTGGGTCACAAAATAAACTTTTAACATATTTTCAGGCGAGAATGTAGCTGGTTTATCAAGATATCACATATTTGCAAAAGTGCTCCGACATTTTCGAGACGTCTGTTACCCACCAGCTCGAATTTTAAAATCAATACGAAATTTCACAGGAAGCCAGTGTAAGTTAGCTAAAACCAGAGTGATATGATCATGCATTCTGGCACCTGATAAAGACAATTAAACAATGTATGCAATGTATCTGTGACATTCAAGGTCAGAGAAAAGATATTTGAATGTCATCGGCATAGCAATGGAAAAAATATTATACTTTTTGAAAATAGATCCCAAGGGCAACAAGTACAGAGAGAATAACATAGGGCTCAAAACAGACCACTGAGGCACCCCACAGTGAAAGGGGGCAGAAGAGGAGGAATATTGCCTCATAGCAATGGAGAATGACCTCTCTGGGAGATAAGATTTAAACCAAGACAAAGCTGTGCCCTTAAGACCAACTACTTGATCTAATCTTGATAAAAAGATCTTATGATCTACACTGAAAAAAAGGCCATGTTGGATTTACTTGATTCAATAGTGGACATCGGTTGCACACAAATGTTTTGCTTTGGCAGAAACTTAAACAATTGAGTTCAATCAACACAACTTATTCATATTCAATAAACATGTGCATTTTGTGTTCATAAAACGCGATTGAAACATGTTTAGATGAAGTAAGTTGAGCTCTTGGAATATTTTAATCCTTCACAATTTTGTCATTTTATTTCAACACTATTCAGTAACTTTTACCCCAATACTACTTGGTCACTTAAATACTACATGTTCTCTTCATATTATGTAATGTTCAAAAAAAATCTAGATCCTGGTTACCATAAAAATTTAATGGATGTACAACAACTACCATCCTCCTATCTTTATCCTGGTTGCAGGGGGGCTGGGAAATAACCCTGAAGTGATAGGTTACAAGGCAGGGTACACCCTGGACAACTCATAAGTCTATCACAAACAACCATTTGCACTTACATTGACAGGTAATTTAGAATCACCAATTAACCTAACTCTAACAACTGCATGACTTTTAACTGTGGGAAGAAACCAGAATACCCAGAGAGAAACCAGTGCAAACTAGCCAGACTGTGGATTTGAACCCAGGATCTTCTTACTGTGAAGCAACAGCACTAACCACCATGCCACCAATCCAGACTTAACAAAAGCAGGAAAGCTATGATTTCAAGGCTTGATGCAGAATTTTTTGTACGTTTTTGTCCTTGACAGGTTAAACCACAATAAATAGCAATAGCATACACGTGGTGTGTGTGTAATTGTCTGCCTCTTATAACTCCAGTGATTTTCCTGCAGTTTGACATCTCGTGCGATCTTGTGAATTTCATGAGTTCAGCAACTAACCACTCTGACTAGATTGTATCATGTCATCTCAACAAGAACAATTAAGTTGTTGAATTTCATACAGATCCTTCATGATTTAATTACGTTTATAGAAACATGATATTATTGTGTTTAAATTACAAGTTAGACTTTTTTAATGTAACAACCACCCAATTTGCTCGATTTGACTGAGATGGATGCCTTCCTGAAACCACGATCCAAAAGCGTACGGGACTGAAAGTTATTGAGTTACTTCACTCGAACATGATATGAACAATTTAATCTAGCCTCTCTGCATATCATGTAGTTTCTACACTATATAGTTACACTTAACTTTAAAGCATGAGGCACTTATGTTAAATACACGCAAGATGTTTACGTAAATCCAAGAGTTGGCCAATCCCTTTTTTTCAGTGTACGGTGTCAAAAGCAGAGGTCAGACCCAGTAATACTAAAACCACAGAGCAACCTGAAACAGCAGTTGAAAGGAGATCATTAAAAACTCTTAGCAAAGCAGTCTCAGTACTATGTTGACGCTTAAAGCCAGACTGGAACTTTTCACTAATACCATTGGTATCTAAGAAGGTCTGAAGTTGTTTACAGACTACTTTTCCAGGATTTTTGACATCAAGGAAAGTTTAGAAATCGGCCTATAATTGGAAAGACTGGAGTCAAGATTAGTCTTCTTAATAACAGGTTGTACAACAGCAGGCTTGAAGGCAGACGGTACACAGCCTGAAGACATTGATGCATTCAATATGAATAAAATACAAGGTCCAATAGTGTTCAGCGCTTCCTTGAAAGTGCGGGCTGGAAGAATATCATGTGGGGAGTTGGAGATTGTTAAGTGATCAATTTTTCCTTTACATCCAAACACAGGCTCAAACTGCTGGAAAACAGCAGAGTATGGAGGCATGGGACACATGACTCAGGAGCCGTAGTTTTACACTCCAACTTTATTCACCTCCAAACATGAACTGAGCATATTCCGCCCAAACACAACAGAACCCTTCTTCCAAGCTTGGGTGTGAGTGGAGCCCTCTAGTGGGTCGCCACAGGAGCATTTAAAAGCTGGAGCTGGATGTGAGACTACCGGTGAAAACGGGGCCCTTAACGTTGTAACTTTATCAATAAAATGCCTTAAGAAATGTTCACAAAGGGACGAGGAGGCCTCCTTATATGTGGTAGCACAAGGATCAATTAGAGTTAAAAAATGTTAAAAAGGGCGCGAGGCTTGTGGCAATTGGTCAAAATAAGACCTGACAGAAAGGCAGATTTAGCAGCTTTCACGGTCTTCTGATATTTTGCTAAACAATTACGAAGAATTTCCAGGACATTTGAAGTTTGTCCTTTTTCCACTTCCTCTCAGCGCGACGGCATTCACGCCTGAGAGATGGGTAGTTTCATTCAGCCGGGTTGATATAACAACTTAGTA